>NC_080044.1:28790834-28848730 GCF_012489685.1 Lotus japonicus
TTAAGCACAGTGCTTCTGATTTGTGTGAGATTGAATAGAGGTCAGAGCCTGTAAATAGCACACTCAGAAAAACACGTTAGAGTACCACAATTGTTCATATCAAAAGGTTAACTTGTAATCATCAAAACATAGAGTTGTACTACTAGATCAAAAACTTGATCTTACAATCTCCCCCTTTTTGATGATGACAAAACTAAGATTTTTGATGAACAATTCTTAAACATTAAACTGAATTCACTCAGAGTTTAGAGATATAGAATAATACTTATCCTGATGTGAATAGTTTATCTTGCTCATTCTGAATTCAAGTCACTGCTTGATTCTGAGCTTAGCTCCCCCTGAATCTAATACTTGATGAAAACGTTAGTAAAGTCTAGATTCTGAGCTAAATGATATAAGAGTTCAGAGTGAAAAACTTATGACATAGATGAAAATCGAGTAATCAGAGCGCATAGGTAATCAGAGTCATGGACAAGGTATCAGCGTCTTAGGTATCAGAGTCAACTTAGAATCACTTCAGAAGAAGTGAAATGTATTCCTTGTATTTGCCCAGTGACACATCTATGGTCATGAAGGTGGAACTCTTAAATTCTCCAAAAGAAAAATAAATCACACTAACACATCTTACACATCAAAAACTGGGTTTACTCCCCCTTTTTGTCATAAGCAAAAAGCTTGGGGTGTGAAAAACTTAGCTTGAAGTACAAGGTACTCCCCCTTAGAGAAGGTCTAAGTTTAAAGAAGATGAAAACGATGCAAGAATCAGAGTTAGGCGAAATAAAGAGAAGAGTTAATGCAAGAGAAGAACGTTTACCACCGGTCAAGGGAGTAAAGAGAAGGGTCAGTTACCAAGAACTTAACCTCGAGAAACCGTAGGAGCATTAACTTTCAGAGAGAAAGTGAAGCCTATATAAAGCGTTGGAGATAAAGGTAAGCTTCACACCTCGAACAATTTCAGTAAAGAAATGGCATCATACATCGTAGCACTAGAAGAGCTGAGGAAGAAGGCCTTTGAGGAGGACTTGTTCCTGAACATCAGGCATCCAGAGGGTACAACGACCATCTCGGAGCTGACACGGACACTGCTGGAAGAGGACCTGCGTCCAGAGTTGAAGAGAGACCTGAGGGAATTTCTTGCCTTCGTTGAGGAGGTGCAAGAACTCAGCCGGCTTGAACTCAAGCTGCTGGAAGAAAAAGAAATCTTGGAAGAGAAGCTCAAGACTTCAGAAGAGATTCTGGAGAGGGATGAGCTAAAGGACAGGCTCAGCAACATCCAGTATGCACTGGAGCGTCTGGAGAAGGATAGGTCAGAGCAGCGCCAGGAGTGCAGAAGAATGAGGAGGGATCCTCCATTCTAGACTTTAGGGAAAGAATGTATGATGTAAACATAAAGATATGATGAATAAAAAGATTTTTGCAAACATATGTGACACAAATATATATATATATATATATGCATAGATAATCACAAACGAACAAAGTAAAAGAAATAAGTAAATAAAAAGAAACAGAGTTTAACAAAAATAAAACAACGTTAAAGAAAAAGAAAAACGAAGAGATCCTAAAACTAAGGTTTATCCGTTCGACGCAGAAGTTCCATCATCATGTGCTTCATCTCAATCAGCATGGATTCATGAATGTCAAGACGCTGTTCCATGATGTCGAGTCTGGATGAGCTTGACTGAGCAGAACCGGAAGGAACACTCTGAGCAGCTTGAGGATCTGGAATGGAAGCAGAAGCAGCAGGAGTAAACACTACTGGTGCAAGTGCTTGGCATCTAAGAGCTTCAGCCTCAGCTTCAAGTCGCTCTGCCTCTAATCGGGCTTGTTCAGCTTGAGCTGCTGCTTGACGTGCAGCTTCTTCTGCTTGAGCTTTCTTTCTCTTGGCTTCTTCAATAGCTTCAAGAAGCTTGTGTCTCTGTTCTTGTTCATGAAGAGCCACCCTTCGAGCAAACCTTTGCTTAGCAGCCTCAATGCTCTGACTTCCCTCTGCATGCAGGAGCTGCATCATAATTGGAACTTGAGCCACTAGCCAAGTGCCCAGATTGTTCCACTCATCAGCCACACGTTCAGCATTCCCACTGAGGTCAGTCTGACCGTGCACATTGCGTAGCATCAAAGAAGCTTCATGATAGAAAGTATTGATGCACTCAGAGAGAGATGTGGGTCGGAGGTGAGTGTAGGGAATTATGGAGAGGTTGGTTTCAGGAGAGGCTGGGTGATTGCTGCTATGGGCTTCAGCGGCACCTTGTGGAGAACCAATGTTAAACGGTTGAGCATTGGGTTCAGAGGTTCCAAGGCGAGGTTCTGAAGTTTCAACCAGAGGATGAGGTGATCTAACCGAGGATTGGTTAGACACTGAATGTTCGGGTTCAGGTTCTGGTTGAATAGGCTCTTGTTGGTCAGGGGCAGGGTGAGCTTGTTGAGCCAAAGGGTCTGCCTCTTGTAAAGGATTGGCCAAGATAGGTTCATCTGGGTCAACTAGACGTTCAGGTCTAGGGCCAGGATATCTCCTAGGGCTTGGACAAGTGAGGTAATACTCTTCTAAGGTAGACACCTTTTCTTTTCTGACCTCCATGAATTTTCTAATGGATTCAGAGTTATTGGAGGGAGAAGAATCAGCAACATTGGTTGGGAAGGATACAGGTGTATAGGCTGTGGAAGAGTCTGTATCCGTGGTTCTGGCAGCAGGACGTGCTGATGCTCTGGGAACAGAGTGATCAGACGTTCTGGGTTGTGGTTCGGTTTGGTTGGGCTCTGGTTGTTCATGGATGATGGGTTCAGAAGATAATGGGTCGTACGGGATGGTAATGAGAGAGGTTGGTTCTTCTGACCTAGAGGGTGGGTTCTGAAGCAAATTCCAGAGAGGTGCTTTAGTAGGGGAAGGTTGAAAGAAGGAAGATCTTGGGGAATGTGGTGGAGAGGTGGTTTGGGCAGCTGGTTGGGATTCAGGAATAGGAGTGAGGGGATTTGAGGAGTGTTGGAGCATGGCAGATATAGGGAGTGCATCAAATAAATTCAAATCATCATCAAAAGCAAGTGCAGGCTTACTTGAATGTGCTGATGATCTAGTCACTCTGGCAGGAGGTTCAGTCCTTCTGATCACTTCAGCAGCTGGTTCCACCCGAGTAGGCTTCACCACGATTCTGACCTTCTTCTTCTTCTTCTTAGGAGGACCATCCTCATCATCACTATCATCACCATCATCAGGCTTTCTCTTCTTCTTTTTGACCAGAGGGACATCTGATTCCTCAGAAGATTCGTCCAGTATCATCTTCCTCTGAGCTTTCTTCTTGGGAGGAGAAGGAAACTCTGGAGCTGGTGGCAGTCTGCTGACGAAATCATCAAGATCAATTTCGAATCCTTGAGCCCTTAGGTCTTCAACATAGCACCGAATGGCGTCAGGATTGTCTGCCTGTGTCCACAGAGGGTAGTCATTCAGAGGCATCCTTCTACTTCTGATTTCAGAAGATGTGTCTTCACGAGCAGGAGCAATCTTCTTCTGGACCAAACCCATCTTCTTCAGAGAATTTGCAGTGAAGACATCACTGACAATGGTGGTCAGGTCCTCTACACATCCAGCATGGACCAGATCTTGCACCAAGTTGCTTTCAATGAGAAAGTCTGAGAGCAGCCTCCCAAAGGGGATATACTTGATTGCTGACTTGATGGAGGCAGAGGTGCGAGACTTCCGGATACATTCCTTCAAGTAGGAGAACAGGAAGTAGGGAAGGCAGATCTTCTTCTGGTCTTGGATGAAGAACAACATCACCTTCTGGTTGAAGTTGATGTAGTCTGGAGAACTGCCCTTCGGTCTCTGGTTTATACAGTGGAGCAGGATTGTGTGCCAGATCCTGAGCTTGGGATGAAGGTCCATCACCTTGTAACTCGTCTTGCCCGGTTTGAAATTGGTGTACAGGGCCTGGTTGATTGTATCCTTGGTGCTGGGTTTCAGCTTCGATTCCGTGAGTTGGAAACGATACCCATAAGCAGTGTCTGCGCCCAGCAAATTCACGAAAGACTTCTCTGTGATGATGATCTTTCTTCCGAGAATGTGAGATACCACCTGAGTATCATCACAGTCGGCGTGCTTCTAGAATTCCTTGACCAATCTATCATACACCGGTCCTCGAAGTCTGTTGAAGTAATTTCCCCAACCTTGAGCTTGAACTTCAGGACGAAGATCATACCCATTTGTAGCCAGGTTGTCGAGGTCGAATCTCCATTCTGCCAGGACTTGGAGTTCCTCAGGAGAATATACGCAGTGAACGGCACAGCCCCGTTCTGCAATTGGAATAATCTGCTCTTGAGCTTGACCTTGATCTTGTGTCGGATTCTCAGGGCCCCTTTGACCCGTTGCTAGACCAACTACCATGTGAGGGAACTGGGGTGCATCTGCAGTAGCTCTTCTGGTTTGTCTCACCATTTTTGAAGCGGTTGAAGGTTTAAGGTAGAAGATGAAGGTTGAAAGATGAAGAGAGATCGAGAGAGAAATCGAGAATAAGCGGTTTTAAAAAGCAGAGAGAGCGAGAGTAAAAACCGGAAGTGACAGAGATCGTGTGTGTATAGTGGGTTTTGACAAATAACCGTTGTTGATTTAAAAAGCACTTTAAGATCAACGGTTGAAAATTAAAGATAGATAGTAACAGTAAAATACACAAATCACACACAGGAGAGAAGCATATCTACACGCAATCATAACAGACTGTCACACGGGCACAAGGAACTATGCATCAGAAATACTGACGCACGTGTTGCTGTCTCAGCTTCAGAGTCAGTACCAGTGGGTACGCACACTCTGATTGAGTTACCTTCTGGACTAGACATCTTCTGATCAAGAAGTATCATAGTCAGAGATTCTGATCCATCTTCACTCTGGACAAAAGTCCATGTTTAGATTTTTCAGAATAAAATTAAATCTATCCTCTGCTAAGGGCTTTGTAAAGATATCTGCCCATTGATGGTCAGTATCAACAAACTTCAGAAGAAGTACGCCCTTCTGTACATAATCTCTAATAAAGTGATACTTTACCTCAATGTGCTTTGCCCTTGAATGCAGGATAGGATTCTTACTCATTGAGATTGCGGCAGTGTTATCACAATAGATTGGGATATTGCTCTCAAGGATCTGATAATCCTCCAGCTGATGTTTCATCCAGAGCATCTGAGTGCTGCATATTGCTGCTGAGATATATTCTGCCTCTGCAGTTGATAGTGCAATGGTTGATTGCCTCTTGCTTGCCCATGAGACTAGATTGCTTCCCAGAAATTGACAATTTCCGGAAGTACTTTTTCTCTCTGTTCTATCTCAAGCATAATCAGCATCACAGTAACCTGAAAGCTTATATTCTGATGTTTTCTTATACATCAAGCCAAGGTTAGTGGTGCCTTTCAAATACCTTAGGATCCTCTTAACAGCAGTTAAGTGGGTTTCCCTTGGATCTGATTGGAAACGAGCACATAAATGAACACTAAATAATATGTCTGGCCTAGATGCAGTTAAGTATAGAAGTGAACCTATCATGCCACGATAGAGCTTCTGACATACTTTACCACTTTTATCTTCTTTCTCCAGAATGCATGTAGGATGCATTGGAGTCTTGGCCACTGTAGATTCCAGCATATTGAACTTCTTCAGAAGTTCTTTAGTGTACTTGCTCTGATGGATATATGTTCCTTCTGGTGTTTGATCAACTTGTATTCCCAGAAAGAACTTTAATTCTCCCATCATACTCATCTCAAATTCAGCCTGCATCATCTCAGAAAATTCTTTGCATAGAGATTGATTAGCAGAACCAAATATAATATCATCAACATAAATTTGCACAATTAAGATATCATCTTTATAAGTCTTGCAAAAAAGAGTTGTATCTACTTTACCCCTTACAAACTCATTCTCCAGAAGGAATGAGCTAAGTCTCTCATACCATGCTCTGGGAGCTTGCTTCAGACCGTAGAGTGATTTCTTCAATTTGAACACATGGTCTGGTTTCTTCTCATCTTCAAAACCTGGGGGTTGATGAACATAGACTTCCTCTGAGATATAACCATTTAGGAAGGCACTCTTCACGTCCATCTGATGTAGAACTATGTTGTGATTTACTAAGAAAGAGATCAACAGTCTGATTGCCTCCAGTCTTGCTACTGGAGCAAATGTTTCAGTGTAGTCTATTCCTTCCTGCTGGCTGTAGCCTTGAGCAACTAGCCTTGCCTTGTTTCTGACTACATCTCCTTTCTCATTCAGCTTGTTTCTGAATACCCATTTCGTTCCAATAACATGGACACTCTCGGGCTTCTTCACTAAGCTCCAAACATCGTTCTTGGAAAATTGATTCAATTCTTCTTCCATGGCCAGAATCCAATCCTTGTCCTGAGGAGCTTCATCTATGGACTTGGGTTCAATTAAGGACACCAATCCTTTCAGACAGAGCAAGGTCTCTTCAGAGGATCTGAAGGCTGATCTGGTTCTGACTGGTTCGTCTTTGTTGCCCATAATCAATTCCTTAGGGTGAGCTGCAGTGATTCTGCTCTTCTTCAGAGTTTGTGAGTTAGAGGGACCAGCTTCTTCCTCTGGTTCATCTTCCTCTGGCTCAGCTTCCTCTGGAGCTTTGCCTTTGTCAGAAACATTAATGCTTAAATCTGCAAACTTTTCAACTAGCTTTGACTGGTCAGAGTCAAGCTTATCGTCAAATCTAACATGAATAGATTCTTCAATAGTCTTAGCATCAGTATTATAAAATCTAAAACCTTTAGATCTCTCAGAATAACCAAGTAATAGACACTTAGAAGACTTAGCATCAAATTTATGCAATCTATCCTTAGTATTGAGAACATAACAAACACAGCCAAAAGGATGAAAATAAGAAATGTTGGGTTTTATGTTCTTCCACAATTCATAAGGAGTCTTATTCAGAATTGGTCTCACAGAGATTCTGTTCTGAATGTAACATGCTGTATTTACTGCCTCTGCCCAAAAGTGCTTAGCCATGCCAGTTTCTTGGAGCATGGTTCTAGCCATCTCCTGAAGAGTTCTGTTCTTCCTCTCAACAACACCGTTTTGTTGAGGAGTTCTGGGACAAGAGAAATCATGTGCAATTCCATAGGAATCAAACAGACTCTCAAACTTGTCATTCTCAAACTCTCCACCATGGTCACTTCTGACACGCACAATCCTACAAGCCTTCTCGTTTTGCACTTGAGCAATGAAGGTAGAGAACACAGCATGAGACTCATCCTTGCGGGTTAGAAACTTTACCCATGTCCAGCGGCTATAGTCATCAACGATAACCATCCCATATCTCTTGCCACCTATAGACTCAGTTTTCACTGGTCCAAACAGGTCGATATGCAGAAGTTCTAACGGCCTTGAGGTTGAGACAACATTCTTTGCCTTGAAAGGGACTTTTGTGAATTTGCCTTTCTGACATGCTTCACAAAGAGCGTCTGAAGCGAACTTCAGATTGGGTAAGCCCCTGACAAGGTTTAGCTTGCTCAGCTGAGAAATCTTTCTCATACTGGCATGCCCTAACCGTCTATGCCATACCCACTGCTCTTCATTAACAGACAGAAGGCACTTCACATTCTGAGCCTCCAACTCAGATAATCTGATCTTATAAATGTTGTTCTTCCTCTTGCTGTTAAACAGAACAGAGCCATCGATCTGACTTACAGCCCGGAAGGACTTTTGATTGAATATAACATCATAACCCTTGTCAGCTAATTGACTTATAGACAATAAGTTATGTGTTAAGCCGTCTACTAATAATACATTATCAATGCATGGACTACTATCTACACAAATAGTACCAGTAACAACAATTTTACCCTTTTCATTTCCTCCAAAGCCAACTTCGCCTCCAGGCTTAAGTTTCAGCTCTCGGAACATACGCCTTTCTCCCGTCATGTGACGCGAGCATCCACTGTCCAGATACCATGATTGGTGTTTCAGTGGAGCTATCAAGGATATCTGCAACATAGATAATCTTGTCCTTAGGTACCCACTTTCTGGGTCCTCTCTTGTTAGTTACCCCAGAGGTTCTGATCACCTTGGGTGTCTCAACATGATATTTTAAAGGAATATTTGCATGATATTTAGTCACAGAGAAAGATCCCTTTTTAAGAGGGTGTTTAGCAACTTTAGCAGGTACAGGATCAGGCAATATGGTACCAGAGGGAACAAAGCATTCATACAAGGATTTAGCTTTAGACACAGAGGGCTCATTTCTAATTGGTTTAGAATAGCCAATGCCATGCATTCCATTTCTGCTTACGCCATAGATCATTGAAGCCATTAAGCTTCTATCCACGCTTTTAGCTAGGAATCTTTGAAAAGACTTTTCATACTTAGATTCATTTCTACAATCAGAGGCATCACAGGCAACAATTTCTTCTAACTTAGCAATTTGGTTCTTAAGCACAGAGTTAGAATTGATCAAGGCATGATTATCATTTTTCAAATCAGAAATAATTTTCTCATGTTCAGAAGGAGTCTTGGAAACAGCAGATAAGTTCTTTTTCAGCTTCTTATGCTTAGACAATAAGGAGTTATACTTATCCATAATATCAGACAAGGCATGTTTTAGTTCAGAGGTAGAGAAAGAAGCGAATACCTCATTTTCATCGTCTGAGTTAGGATCTCCTTCTGATTCTGAGTCAGAGTCAACAGCTTCCTTTGACTCTGCTTCCTTGCCTTTGATAATAGCCATGAGTCCTTGGACTTCACCATCAGAGTCAACATCCTCTGACTCTGATTCATCAAATGTCACCATCAGACTCTTCTTCGTCTTGAAGTGCTTCTTTGGCTTCTTGTCCTTCTTCAATCTTGGACAGTCACTTTTGTAGTGCCCTGATTCTTTGCACTCGAAGCATGTGACTTCCTTAATTGAGGACTTCTTCTGGCCTGAGGATTCAGACTTTCCTTTTGCCTTTCCAGAGCCTTTGTACTTGCTCTGCCTGTGCTTCCAGATTCGGTTGAGTCTCTTGGAGATCAGAGTCAGCTCATCTTCATCAGAATCTTCTGATGCTTCTTCAGATTCCTCTTCTTCAGCTTGAAGAGCTTTTGACTTCTCAACCTTAGCCTTTTCAGATTTGGATTTCAAGGCTATGGACTTTTTCCTCAGATCTTGCATCTCTGAGCGCTTCAGCTCATGGCATTTCAAAATGCTGATGAGTTCTTCTAAACTCATATTCTCAACGTCTCTCGTGAGCTCTATTGAAGTCACTAAAGGCATCCAACTTTCAGGAAGACACCTGATGACCCTTATGACATGATCTTTTGTTGTGTAGCTCTTGTTGAGAGGTCGTATGCCAGCTACAAGCAACTGATATCTGGAGAACATTTCTTCAATGGACTCATTTGGCTCCATGATGAAGGATTCATACTTTTGGATCAAAGACAATGCCTTTGATTCTTTGACTTTCTTGTTTCCTTCATGAGACATCTTCAGAGATTCGAAAATGCCTTTCGCAAACTCACGATCTGTAATCTTCTGGTACTCTTCATAAGAAATAGCACTTAGAAGAATTGCTCTTGCTTTGTGATGTTGTGAGTACAGCTTCTTTTGATCTGCAGTCATCTCTGACCTTGGGATCTTCTTGCCATCTGCATCAACTGGACGCTCGTAGCCATCCACAAAAATATCCCAGAGATCTGCATCGAAACCCAGAAAGAAACTTTCCAGTCTATCTTTCCAATATTCGAACCTTTGACCGTCGAACATAGGAGGCTTTGCATTTTAACCATCTCTTTGAGTTTCACTGGTGGTGGCAGCCATTGTTTTTCACACCGGCCCGGATCACTGAACACTGTTAGGTGTGGTAATCAGAACTTGCGCTCTGATACCAATTGAAGGTATGAAAAACGGTAGAAAGGGGGGTTTGAATAACGTTTTCAGTATAAAACTTCCACCTAAAAGATTTTGACAAATCTTTCGAGAACTTAAGTGCTAAAGATAAGAGATAGGAAAGCACACAAGGATTTTATCCTGGTTCACTTGATAAATCACTCAAGCTACTCCAGTCCACCCGTTAAGGTGATTTCTTCCTTCTTAGAATGAAGGCAATCCACTAATCAGGTAAGAGTTACAACTGCACTTGAAACCTACAAGTGACTAACAATTACACTGACTTAGCTCACACTAAGATTCACTCTCTTAGTCTTCTCTAGGATCCGATCAACCTTGATCTCCTAAAGGAACTAAACAAACTGTTTATCAAAGAATTGTTTACAAGAGATTTGCTTCTAAAAAGCTAATAGTAAACACAATGAATTTCGGATGAAAGAAAACTTAGAAGATTTTGAATATGTCTTGCGCGTATGTGAATGCTTCTTCTTGCCGTTTCTTTCAGTCTTCAGCCTCTTTATATACTCCAAGGATTATGGTTGAGCGTTGCATGGGAAATGCTACCGTTGGAGGGCAGTTCTGGAAAATCCAGCTTCTGCTGTGTCTGAGACTGTTAGGTAGGTCGTCAGGAAGGTACAGTTGCTTTTGTACTTGGATAGCGACGCGACCTTTAAACCTAGGAGACTTCTGATCAGGGGAATGCTTCATATTGGAACTTGTGAAGCCGGTTGATCAGAGTCAGAGGGAAAGCACAGATCCTCTGAGCATTGTATCTTCTGATTCTGAACTCAGAGGGAAGAACATGGCCTTCAGAGTTTCTTGCTTCTGGACTTCAGAGTTTCCACCATTCAGCTTCTGGATCTTCAGAGTCTTCTACACCATCAGAACATCTGAACCTTCAGTGTTTCTTGGTTATCAGAACTTCTGGATCTTCAGAGCTTCTAGTGACTGAGTCCACATCAGAGTTTGTATAACTTCAGAACTTCTGAAGCTTTTCCACTGTTCATACTGAACATGGTGAATGCGAAAGCGTTGCTTGGTTCACTCTTTAAGCACAGTGCTTCTGATTTGTGTGAGATTGAATAGAGGTCAGAGCCTGTAAAAAGCACACTCAGAAAAACACGTTAGAGTACCACAATTGTTCATATCAAAAGGTTAACTTGTAATCATCAAAACATAGAGTTGTACTACTAGATCAAAACTTGATCTTACACTTAACGGGTGGACTGGACTAGTCTGAGGATTTATTCAAGTGAACCAGGATAAAATCATTGTGTCCTTCTCTCTTTATCCTTTGCATCTTTATTCTTTGATACCGAGAGATTTGCTTGAGATCTTAAAGGAATCATTTTTATTGGAAAACCCTATTTAACCCCCCTTTTCTAGTGTTTTTCATACCTTCATCTTCCACACCATGGTTCATGTGGAGTCTTCTTTAGCGTGGGTCGCATGGATATTCTGTTCTGAATGTAGCATGTTGTTGTAATAGTTTCAGCCCAAAAGTATTTTGGAAGAGATGTTTCACTAAGCATTGTCCTTGCCATTTCTTGAAGTGACCTGTTCTTCCGTTCAGCAACACCGTTTTGCTGAGGAGTTCTTGGAGTTGAGAACTGATGAGTGATTCCTTCTTGTTCACATAATTTTTCAAATTCTTCATTGACAAATTCTCCTCCTCTATCACTGCGAATGGTTGTGATGTGTGAGACCCAAGTTTTTAAGCTTAGAATAAATTAATTAAATTTCAATTCACGATTAGGTTTTTATGTATCATGAAGGAAACCTGAACAAGTGTTTACCGAATGGAATAAATTTATGAAGGAGAAAGTTCAGGAAAACGCTAAGAATAGTATTAAAGTCGATATAAGTTATAGCGCGAATCTTATCTGCTTATGCCTAGGGCAAGAGCGTTAGTATATGACTAATCTTCTCTTAAAGCACTATATAAACGTATTTCAAAAATCTTCAGAGGAATATAAGAATTTCTCTTATTCCTTTCCATGACAAGTGTTTCAACACGAAACCCTGGAATGTACAAACGTCCGATTCCAATTCTCGGAAGTTTGTCGAAACTGAATCCCTGATATTTCAAGAACCTTAAAATAAACTGTCGATGAAGAATTTTTCTATTCAGAGCTTCAAACGAAGATTCCACACGTGCGTACCGATTTCTTTCGATGTTTTTAATCTTTCTTCAGAAGGAAGTTTTCTTATCCGACATCATCTGCAAAAAGTAGTTTTTCGGGTTAAATCGATTCATACCGACATTGGATTGTTTGCTTTAATTCCAAGAAACCTGTTTCGAGTTTTGGAATTTTGCTGCCAGAATCTATCTTAGAATTCACAGAGGAACGCGCAGGAAAAATCGGAATCGCGAAATAACCATTTTCCCGCATTTTCCCTCACCTATAAAT
The DNA here is from genome assembly GCF_012489685.1 of Lotus japonicus. Lineage (NCBI taxonomy): Eukaryota > Viridiplantae > Streptophyta > Magnoliopsida > Fabales > Fabaceae > Lotus > Lotus japonicus. The sequence continues at coordinate 28,803,088 of NC_080044.1, forward strand.
AGATGAAAAATCAAAAATTCAAACCCATAACCTCATTGGAACCCGCGGCTTGGAGGAGAGAAAGAGGAGGAGAATTTTTCGCCGATTCTTTTCTGATCGCTGCCCCGTTCATTGCTACGCGTAGGCCTCGAGGTACTGATGTTATTCCTTACCTCTGATCGTAAATTTTGTCGCTTTTCTCTATGTCTTTCCTTGCTCAAAGTTATGAGCTTTTTGTAAAACTGTCCAAATAACTTGATTTCTCTGTCAAAACCTCTTCTCTACTAACCCAAGAGAATTTTTATCCGATTATATTTCGTTGAATATCGTCGAATCGTCGCAGAGCTTCAATTATGCTCAAATACCCATTTTCTGACTAAAGTTTCGTTCTTCGGATTGAAAACTCTCGACTAAGCTTAGCGCCAGTAGGATCAGTTGTCATAAACGTTGTTAGAGACGACCCCATCCAATTTTTTTTTCAAAATTCCGACTTTGGATTTCCGAGCTTAACACACTCACCAAAATACCCCTGCTTCAGTTTTTGACCCGATAATTTTTCCGAGCTTTAATTCACTCTAGTTACGACTAATGATAACCTAGGAATCAAGTTTGATCGAAGAAAAAGCGCCGGTACTCTAAAACAGGGCACGACCCGAGAGCACCTCTACGGGGGGAGGAAAATTTCTCTTTTGCGAAAACTCGTCTTATCGCGTTAGGTTATCGTACTCTAGAGCATATAATTGTTCGTATAACGTTAATAATTATTGTTTGATTAGTTCTGACTTGTTGTAATTGAATTCTGTTATATTTCTCAAAGGTTCGTTTGGAGAATTGCTTGGAGCGGAAGGAGAGGATTGTGAAGGAACCCTGCTGGAACACACTGGAAGAATTAGAGGTGAGGGCTACTCACTAATTACTAGCTAATGCTTTAGGTGTCGACGAATTCGACTTGATTTATTGTTCATGCACTTGATATTTGATTTAACTGAGAAATGTTTTCTGGAGGCTTCGGCCGAGTGAACTAATTGAGACACGTGTCTCCGTTTTCTGGGGCTTCGGCCGACATTGGTGATTGGGATTTATTTATCACTTTGACTGTTGTTGATTGATTCACATGCTATGTGCTAAATGGCTAATCTTAGGATGTGTTGATATATGCGCCATGATTGTTGGATTGTGCTAACTTGGTTATCCCATTATACATATATCTATTGTACGTCAGAGTGAGGAAAACGGACAATTATTCCATACTCATGATGAGATTTGGGAAAGTTTGACGGGACGAACCGAGGTTCGAGCCCTTGTTATTGTTTTAGTGGATCAAGACCTTCTCTGGGAGTTACTTGGGATGATGAGATCTTTTAAACTCATAAGATTGGAGACAAACATAAATGGAAACTATTTTACAAGAAAAATTCATAATAAACTAAACAACCTCAGAACCCTTTAAATAATGATAACGATCTCAGATGAAAGCTTAGGGTTTGGATATTAGTTTTGGAAAATGAGAAGTGTTGTCGAATCCAAGTTTTGGGGAAACTACTAAGTTTCTGAGTATGTTGATACTCTTATGCTCGATGAGCAGTTTTATTGTTTGGCTATCTAAAAGATAAGCCGGGGGAACTATAAGTTTCCAAGTACATTGGTACTCTTCGCTCGATGAGCAGTTTATTGTTTGGCTATCTAAAAGATAAGCTGCGGAACTATAAGTTTCCAAGTACATTGGTACTCTTCGCTCGATGAGCAATTTATTTTTTGGCTATCTAAAAGATAAGCCAGGGAACTATAGGTTTCCAAGTACATTGGTACTCTTTCGCTCGCTGAACAGTTTTTGACCATCGGAATCGGATGTGTCAGATGACTCGAGAAGTCATCAGGAGTGATTACAATCTTTTTATATTAAATTGTCTTTTGTCGCCCAATCGACATTTACCTTAGGGTATTCTCTTTAGAGACAATAAGTTAGCTAGAACACGTGACGATGTGACGAGTGAGGTTGGAGACGTTGTTTGGTTAATCATATTGCATCATTCATACATTTTGAGGTTTATACACGGTGGGATGCTGGACCTTGGTGGATTCCAAAATGGTCATAAGACCCGGATTTCCACATAAGAACACTGTGGTGATTCCTGGTAGCAGACGGAAATGGCAGACCTGCGGGATACGGCTGATCTGACTACATTTGTTTGGTGTCAGAGACGCCCGAGCGGAAATGGTTAAACACTGGGCCGGTGTTAGGGCTGACTCGATGGTGCCCATCTATCCGGTGCATTCTTTTGAAGCATGTCATTGCATCTCATCATACATGCTGACCTAATTGTGAATGTGATTGATATTTGTTATTTTACTTGATAATGGATAAATTTTCAGTACTTGTCATTCATGATTCATTGGAGAATATGCTACTTACATTGCTATTATAAGCCTATTGAACCTAAGTATCTATCCCCGTACACTTTATCTATTATGTGTATTATTTATGTAATTCTTTAAGTTGAGCCTTGCGCCTGCTGTTTGTGTTTTGGCGGCTGTACGCCTGCTATCAAATGTCCATGGCGGACTGGTTCACGATGGTCCACCCCTCGGGGGGGACTAGGTACGAGATGATCGACCAGGATATCCCCGGCTCATGGGTGGTTGACCCCGCTAGCCATCGAGCTATCTATTCGGGGAGAATAATGGAGGACTGGGTTAGCGAGTTTGGGCATTTGACGAAGGGAGTCTTGAGGGTTAGCGAGTTTGTGCATTTGACGAAGGGAGTCTTGAGGCGTTATTCTGTTAGCTTTAACCTCCCACCTGGTGTGCACTGCGGACCTGGTGCAGAAGTGCCACCACTGCCGTCATCTGACGACGATGACCCCTCGGAGGAGGAGTCTGTTGGAGGAGCTTCTTCGGGATCGAGCTCTCCCACCGTTGCTGACCGTGCTGACACCAGACCGAGTTCCAGACCTGCGGTGCCGGTAGAGGAGCTTGTCACTGCAACCACCCTTCGCCTTAGGACTATGACTTCCTCCCGTGGTTATCATATTGTGTCGTTGGTACACATGATGGAGGAGGACGTGTTCGTCGGTATGGTGGACGCGGAGACGGGTGTCTCTAGGATTGAAACTCAATCGGTAGAGATGGAGGTCATCGACGTGGACAGGGTGCTGATTGTTCTGGATTCTGATTCAGACGACGACTATGCCAGCGCTTTGGACGAGGAGTGTTGATATACACTTCTCAGGGGAGGTTAGAGTAGGAGTAGTGTCATAGCTCTGATCATCATGTTCTCATTTTAGGGCAGGGTAGGTCCCCGACCGTTAGCTTTTTGTGTGGTTTCTCTATGGGGATCACCGAGAGTTGGTCGGACTAGGTGGTCTTGTTTAGGCCGTTTTCGGCTGACTTACTTTTGTATGGAGGACTGTATTTCGAATACTTGACCTTTACTTTGGTTTGTACTTATTTTCCCCTACAGGCACTACTCTCAGATACTTTCTGTTACTTTTCCCGTCACTAGAGGTTACTCGTGACCTGTACATTAGTTATGCTTATCATTGTTGGGTTGAGTCTTTATTTCGACAAGCCTTTTATTTAAAACAAAACGAAAAAAAATTCATGTTTTTCCTTTTTATTTGATTTTTGGTTACTAAAGTGACGCTGCTGAAATCGGGGTGTTGCATGATGCAATAGCCTTTCTCATTTTGAACTCTCTTGCTGAACACTTTTAACGCTTGAAAGGTTTCATCTTTTTTTCTTAGGAAATGAACCCAAGAAAATCTTGTGTAGTGATCGATTATGACAAAACAATATCTTTTTCCAGAGATACTAGCTACTCTAGTAGGTCCAAACAGATCCATATGTAAAAGGTCTAGAGGTTTGCTAGTGCTGACAAAGTTTTTAGCACGACAGAAGGTACGATGTTGTTTGCTTTGAACACAAGCAGAACATGTAACGTTAGACTTGATAGATAGTTTTGGCACACCAAGCTCTAAGTCATGACTGACTATTTTAGTAATGGTCCTTAAGGAAGCATGCCCTAGCTTTCTGTGCCAAAGCCAAGTATTGTCCTTTGACGATACTAGACAAGTTACATTTTGATTTGCTAGATTTTCCAAGTTCGTCTTATATAGATTCCCTTGTCTCTAAGCTTCAAAGATGATTTTGTCATTGGTATCGGTGACACTACACTTCACTTTATTAAAGGAAACAGTGAACCCACTATCACATAATTGACTTATGCTAAGTAGATCGTGTTTTAATCCTTTAACTAGCAAGACACTATTAATCACAGGAAGTGGTTCCTTACCAACATTACCTTCTCCAACAATGAGTCCTTTCTGATTCCCTCCAAAGATAACTTATCCGCCATCCTTTCTAATTTGGATCGTTGGGAACATAGACTTTTCTCCCGTCATGTGTCGCGAGCATCCACTGTACAGATACCATCATTGGCATTTCTTTCGTTCTGTTGAGTAAGTCTGCAACAAAGTACCCAAATCTTCTTGGGTCCTGAATGGTTAGTTGCATGTTTAGGAGGAATCTTCTTCTCATAAGAAGCCTTCTTTCCTTCCTTTTCAATTATACAGTTCACAACAAACTTGGTTTGACCAGAGTCAGATGATGTAAATGATATATCAGACATGGTTTCACTAGACGAAGATTCATTATCAAAACCTAAGCCACTACTATCGTACAGATCACGACTATTACCACATAGTTTAACAAGGTTATCATGACCGACAGTAAAGTTTGACAAATCATCAATTAAAACTTTGACTCTCTTCTTTAAAACAATTACTTCCTTTGCAGAGTCTTGTTTCTTCAAAACTTCATTTTTCTGAACGATAGAATTTTTATCTTTTAAAACTTTTTCATGCTCTAGTTGTAACTTAGAAAACTGTTTCTTTAAAGCTTTGTACTTTTTAGATAAAGCATAAGAATGTTCAAGTAATTCATCATATTCTTCTTTCAGGTTTTCAGGTTTTACCTCATCGTCCTCATCATTGTTTGAACCGTTCATGGATGCCATGAGTATGAAGAGAGACTCTTCATCCTCATCTTCGTCATTGTCTTCTGAGTTGTCCTTAGAGGAATCCCATCCTGCCACCAAGGCTTTCTCTTTCTTGTAGTACGACTTCTTGGTAGACTTTTTGGCTAGCCTTGGACAATCTGGGTTGATATGTTCTGGCTTCTTGCATTCAAAGAAAGTGATGTTGCTCTTGTGGTAGCAATTCCGCAAGTGTACGGATTTCCCGAAGTAATACAATGATATCGAACCACAGAGATAGTTGTTTATCAAATTGTTCAAAGACTTTAGTGTTCAGAATTGTAAAAGGAAAAAGCAATATATGTTTGAAGTTTGGTTGTGTGTAAAAACCCTTGTAATCGAAAGCTAGAATTATAATTCAGAAAAAGAAGTACCCTGGGCAAAGCTCCACTTAGTCCAATTATGTTTCGCAAAACCAAGTTCTTATATGAAGTTTAGAATCCTTATCCATGATGTTATAGCCTCTACCTCTACTTGTTAATACCTTAATCAAGTAAATCATTCAATTTCATTTGCCAAACCTAATGCCTTAGTGCCTAGTCAATTCAATTGAGGAATGAAGTTTATAAGTTCAGGCCAACACAATAAGTTTCTACCCTTATACCTAAGTGATAGCAAACAAATCAATCTAATCCCAAGTCCCTTAATCCTCACCAACTACCGGTATGCAAGAAGAAAGCAAAACACTTGTGTGCACTCAAGAGAATATTAATTCAGGGAAAAGATACATGGAAAAGAAACTTTATTCATATAAGAAACTCAGAAGTTCAAACCATAATCAGAACTAAGGTTCACTTCACCCAAAGTACAAAGAGAAACTAGCCAGGCATGGCTAGGGAATTCATAATGCAAACTAAAAGAACAAAAACCTGAAATAAGAGTGCCAAGAAGCCTCCCACAAGCTCCAAGAAACTAAAACTCTAAGTTTTGTTCAGAAAAGTACAAGATACCTAAAAGAAATAACAAAAACCCTATTTATGGAATTTTCAGCGCCGCACCACGCATGTGCGTGACCTCCTCCACGCACATGCGTGGATCATCTGTAAAATTGTAGCATCCGAGTCGGCCCACCACACATGTGCGTTGCCTAGGTGATGCACATGCGTGATGTACCGCCCCAATTTCTCAACTGAGGAGTCACATTAGTAACCTAAAAAAGTCTAAGGACTATTTCGTAATCCTAAGAAAACACGATATATTTTTTTTTCTTTTCAAAACAACTAAACATAGTGGAATACATAACACAGTCTTAATTAAACAACCCGTTCCCGACATATAATAATAGTATCTTACAATATCATAAGCAAGTTTCCAAACTAAGTACGCACACTTAAACAGTGGCGAAAACAGGGTTTTAGTAGCAGGGTTTTCAGATAACGAAGAAGACTCAAAGTATAAACTACTAAGAGGAAACTATACAGCTTCTTCCATCCTTGCTCCGCCGGTTACTATCCCTCCTCCATCTCAGCATGGCTAAGCATCGTCGGAAGGCTCTCCATCGCCTAATAGCGTTAAGCGCCCAAACAACAAGTAGCAAATAGAAAGGGTTAACTCCATACAACTACCACATATAAAAGAGAAAAGCATGCTATTGAATTTAATTACATAGCATGGTAAATAACTAGCAACTTAACTCAAGTTAGATGACAACTCATCCTATCAATCATGAAATCGAATCATATATTTAACAGAATCAAACGATATGGTTTTAAAACAGATATCAACAACTTAATAACATAAATTAACTCAGGAATCAATAACTTAACAGCATAGATTAATTCAGATAACAATAACTTCAACAATATAGATGTAGATCAAATTTCAACAAAACCAACAATACAAATCAACTCATATATCAACAAAACCCACAATATAAATCAAATCAGATATCGTCAAGCCAACAATATAAACCAACCCAGATATCAATAGAACCAACAATATAATCAACTCGGATATCGATAACCTCAACAATATCAATCAAACAATAACGTCTCGCAAGATAGGACAATCACGTGGGACAAACCCACCTCATCGCCACTTTAGCGTCTCAAAAGACGGGACAATCACGCAGGACAAACCCACCTCATCGCCACTTTATAACGTCTCGATAGACGGGACAATCACGCGGGACAAACCCACCTCATCACCACTTTATAACGTCTCGACAGACGGGACAATCCCACGGGAAAAACCCACCTCATCGCCACTTTAACGTCTCAAAAGACGGGACAATCACGCGAGACAAATCCACCTCATTGCCACTTTATAACGCCTCGAAAGACGGGACAATCCCGTGGGACAAACCCACCTCATCGCCACTTCAAGCAAACCAAAACATCTCATCCAACTCAGTGGTCACTCAAACAACAATCTCAAATTCAATAATCAAATCAACATAATCACATGTTATTCATATTATCAACAAACATACGTCTCATCAAAATGCATACTAACTCAGCTCACTATTTCAACATAACAACAATCAAGGTATCAACAATAACCATGTCTTATCCACTAGAAAGTAGTAATGACAGAAACTAGTAAACAGTCGAAGCCTCTCAGAAAACGGAGACACACGTCTCAATAAGTTTACTCGGCCGAAGCCTACAGAAAACATTTGGCACAAGCCTCAAAAAACATTCAACATAAGCAAACATACAACATTGCATAACATGCAAATATTTCAATCAATTTCCAATCAAATTAAACACATTCATCTCAAACGCATGCAGTGCGATAAAAGCATGCAAGACTCAAAGACGCGCTAAAACTGAGTTACCCTTACCTTCATGAGTAGAAGTTGTGCATGGAAATTGCGAACCTAGAACAAGGAAACACAATCGTCAACACAAGCCCTACTAGAAACAACACTATCTAATAACACTAATCGAAACCGGAAAGAAAGCTTTTAAAGCTTCAGAGTTCAAATTTAGGCACGAATGGACAACGAAGACTTCGTTCGCTAAAACGAGCATAACTCGAGCTACATAACTCGGAATGACACGAAACCAACGCCAAAATTTCGACAATTGAAAGAGCTACGCAATGGCTCAGGTCATAGAGACCCAAAAATTATTTTTGGACACGGTACCCTAACAAACAGGTTTCGGCCACTTTAGAAAATAGGGTTTCCGAACTTTTTCTTCGATCTAAATCAATTCCTAGGTATTCTTAGGCGATATCTAGGCCAGGGAAACTCACAGAAAAATTATCGGATCGAAAACTAGAACAGGGGTATTTTGGTCAAAATTTTTAGCTCGGAAACTCAAAATCAGAATTTCGAAAAATAAATTGGATGAGGTCGATACCAACAACGTTTATGACAACTAATCCTACTGACGCTAAGCTCAGTCGAGAGTTTTTGATTCAAAAAGCGGAACCTAAGCATAATATGGGTATTTTGAGCAGAATTGAAGTTCTGCGGCGATTCGACGAGATTTGGCGAAATGTAATCCGCTAAACATGCTCTTGGGCATGCAGGGAATAAGTTTAGACTGAGAAATCAAGTTATTTGGACAGTTTTACAAAAAGCTCAAAACTTTGAGCATAGAAATACATAAAGAAAAGCGACAGAATTTACGATCAGAGGTAAGGAAAAGCATGTGTAGCAACGAACTGTGCGACGATCAGACAAGAATCGGCGAAAAGCTCTCCTCCCTTTCTCTCCTCCTTGGCCGTGGGTTGTGTGTGTTGGTGATGTTTTTTTTGATTTTTTTCAAGCTATTTATAGGAAATGGAAAACGCAAGAAAATGAATATTTCGCGATTCCGATTTTTCCTGCACATTCCTCTGTGAATTACAAGATAGAATCCGGCGACATAATTTCAAAACTCGAAACAGGTTTCTTGGAATTTAAGCAAACGATTCACTAACGGTGTTAATTGATTTAACCCGAAAAGTTACTTTTTGTAGTTGATGTCGGATGACAAAACATTCTTCTGCAGAAAGATTGGAAACATCGAAAAAAATGGGTGTACGCGTGTGGAATCTTCGTTTGAAGCTCCGAATAGAAAAAGTCTTCATCAACAGTTTACTTTAAGGTTCTTGAGCTATCAGGGATTCAGTTTCGGCAAACTTCCGAGAATTGAAATCGGTCGTTCGTACAGTCCAGGGTTTCGTGTCGAAACACTTGTCAAGGAAAGGAATAATTGAAATTCTTATATTCCTCTGATTATTTTTGAATATCGTTTCTACAGTGCCTTAAGAGCAGATTAGTCATTTACTAACGTTTTTGCCCTAAGGCGGAAGTGAATAAGACTCGTGCTATAACCTATAGCGACTATAGAACTATTCTTAGTCATTCCCTGAACTTTCTTTCTCATAATACTAATCCAAACATCAAACATAAGTCAAGTTCCTCTCACGCTTACACAGAATCCTATGCGTGAGGTGGAAATTAATTAATTTATTTTAATTCTAAAATCCTGGGTCTTACAGGTGACCTTCAACCCTTGCCGTCTTTCTTTGCACAGAACTGCCACGCATGTGCGTGGCATAGCCGGCGCACATGCGTGGTTCATCAGATTCTTCATCAACTTTGTAACTCCCTCTTCAACTATCATCATGGCTCATTACTTTGCCTTCAACCATCACCATTAGCCTTCAAAAACCTATCAAACCTGAAAAGAACCTCAAGAATCCAACAAAACAACAATGTCACTCATGGGAACATCTCATTAATCATGATAATCCACTATCCCTCCATTCAACTCAGCAAACAAAACTCCCAATATGCAATCAACCCTCATGAATTCAAAGGACTTCAGCTTGAAACTGACCATAGGAATTACCCTCTAACTAAAACTAATAAAAAGACCGAATAAAAAGACTAAAAACAACAAAACTAATGCAGATGAAATTATGAATTAAAAAGGGACTTAACTTGACTTAAAACTCAATAAAGGACTCAAAAAAGGAAAATAAAGAAACAATAAGGACTCGACAAACATAGAATAATCCTCGGGTCATCATCTTGTCTACTCCTGAGCCGCTTTCACCTTTGTGTGTGAAAGATTTATTTCTTTGACTTGGTTCCCGTTTGTTTTCTTTCTTTGATATACCTTTTCATCTTTGTTGTTTGATCCACATTCTCTTGAACCTTCTGTTGATGAAGGCTTGTTCATCCTCTGATATTTCTTCTGAGGTATCTTCTTCATCAGACGGTTCCTTTGCTTGAACAACTTTGGAACGGTTGGCCTTGAACGCAATGTTATTCTGCTTCTTCAGTCCTTCAGCACGGGCAAGTTCTACTTCATGAATTTTCAGAGATCCGAGGAGATCTTCAAGCTTCAAGGTGCTAAGATCCTTAGCCTCTTGAATAGTAGTAACTTTAGGTCTCCATCGTATGTGAAGGCATCTTAGAATCTTTGTGATCTAATCAATGTTCTCATATGTGCGATCAAGATTCCTAAGACCATTAAAAAGGTTTGGAATCTTCCAAACATGTCATCAGTGCTTTCATTCTCTTTCATCTTGAAGGTCTCATATTCAGCCACAAGCAAACTGACTTTGGCTTGTCTTACGTTGGTTGTACCTTCATATGCAAGTCCTAGAGCTTCTCATACTTCTTTAGCTATTGGCAGCCCATCAACTTTGTCCAGTTGAGTTTTACTCAATGCACATAGAAGAAACAACTTCGCTTTGGCATTGAGTTGGTAGTCTTTGCGTTGTGCTTCCGTTAGTTGATAGTTCTTGATAGGTTCTTCAGCCTCATCTTTGTGGACAATGTTGCCATTTTCAATGATGTCCCACAACTTATAGTTTGAGGACTCAATGAATAGTTGCATATGAGTTCTCCAGTAAGGATATTCAGTTCCATCAAAGAAGGGAGGTTTGTTGGTGGATGAGCCCGTAGCGATAGTTAGATCTTCTGCCATGGATCTTTACTCTTCACCTGTTTAAGATGTTAGTTCTAGAGACTAAGTTTTGATGCCAATTGAGATGCAAGTAAATAACACAAGAAAAGGGGGGGGGGTTTGAACTGCGTACTTGAAAATTGCTTTTTAAAACTTAAGTTTTTGAAAAGAATATTAGTTCTTGAAAACGTTTAGTAAAACTTTTCGTAAACCGTTTAGTGAAGCGGAAATATAAACAAGTAAAGGCAGACGATCAACGCACAAACATTTATACTGGTTCACCCTAAACGATTGGGCTACGTCCAGTACTTGGCCACCACCAAGATTTTCACTAGCAAGTTTTAAGGACTTCTCCGATACAAGTATTCTCAAGGACTTCTCCAACAAGTATTATCACGAACTTCTCCAAGTCTTTTACAGGACTCCTCCTACAAGTATTGTTCAGGACTTCTCCCACAATCTATTCAAGATTATTTCACTCTACAAGGTTTCTCTTCGTACAAGAGTATAGATAGAGAATTTATAGCACTGGAACTCTAAGTGTTTGGGTTCAGATTTGACTTTGGTTCACTTGAGAGTTCTGGATCTAAGAGAGAAGGGAATAAAGAGGTATGACTCTTTTAAGGTACGCGGTTCTCTCTTTCACTTTGCAGAAGTAGTGGCTTGGATTTGACACTTAGGGAATTTTCTGCTTTAAGCTTTGAATGCTTTGAAGAATATTGACATGAATGCTTTGAGTTCTTGTGCTTACACAGTTAATTCTCTTGGTCTTCATTCTTCATGAGTGCCTTAAATACTCGCTTGCTAGTGTTGTAGCCGTTGTGAGTCATTATCTAACCGTTGTTCTAGGCGTTGTGAGATGAGATCCATCAGTTGATTCAAATGACTTCGGTTGGTAGCTTCATTGAATGCATGCTTAGAATCAAGTCTATCCTTTAACCAAAAAGGTGATGCTTGTCAGCTAGTAGGTGGCAATAGACTTGGGCTACTTTTCAGACATGAGATAATTGAGAAATTTGATGTTGACAACTTGTCCTATTCCCTTGTTGGTCAGCGTGCCTTTAGCAAAAGCAACATAGTCTTCACGTGATTCGATTTGAATGTAAGTCAATTGGTTGCAATCTGACTTTGTCTTTGGCACTCAAAATTTGTCTTCAATTGTTCTGACTGATGAGTTGGCATTGGACGGTCAGAACAAGTGTGTCTTGACTTGAGTTATTTTGCTCGCCAAACAATCTTGTACATTATGAAGCTTTTTCTTTTTCTGATGATTGAACGTTAAAGCATATAGAGCGAATTGAATTTCTCCTGAAATTCAAATGATATAAGAAGCTTAGTTGACAATAGAAGTGCTTCTATAAAAATTGTGATGATCAAAATAAGATTTTAAAAACATTTTGATGCGTTTGAACTTAACACACATCTCCTTGCTATTATCCATTATGTATTTCTTTAGGAGATCCTTAATGTACTTGGTATGATGTATATAGATTATTTTTGGGTTAATGGTCAAATTAGTCCCTGAGTTTGTAAGCGAGTTTGATTTTAGTAACTCTGAGGAAAAATGACGTTTAGTGGTGGTTAGAAACCACCGCCAGTAATTGTAAAAATGACCGCCATTGAATGTCATTTTTCCTTAGAGGGACTAAAATTAAATTCTCTTACAACCTCAGGGACTAATTTGACTATTAACACTTCTATATTTCTCTTGTCAAACTTGCAGACTGAGGAAGAAGTCAGTTCTCCCATCATGCTTATCTTAAATTCACTTTGCATTAGTTTTGAAAATTCCTTGCAAAAAGAGTCATTAGTAGCACCAAAGATAGTATCATCAACATATAATTGAATAAGAATAAAATCATCTTTGGATTTCCTTCTGAAGAAAGTGTTAGCAACTTGTCCTCTAGTTAAGCCATTTTGCATAAGAGAGGAACTTAATCTATCATAATAAGATGGAATAGCTTGCTTTAAACGATACAAAGCTTTCTTTAATTTGTAAACATGATCAGGTGCAAATGGTTCCTCAAAATTGGGGGGTTGTTTAACATTTCTTCAATAAAACCATTTAGAAAAGAACTTTTAACATCCATTTGATAAAGCTTAATGTAGTATTGACAAGCAAAGGCAAGCATTATTCTAATAGCTCCAATTCTAGAAATAAGAGCAAATGTTTCAGTATAATCAATATCATCATGTTGGCTTCTTTCAAACTGATTAAGTTCTTCTTGCATTTCTTGAATCAAGCCCTTGTCTCGTAGGGCTTGAGATACATCTTTCTGATCAATATTAGAAATATGTGCATAGTCATTTTCTTCTCGAAAGGTTGATCTTGTTATGACTTTCTCTTAAAATTTTCCCATGATCTGACACGGATGATGATTTGTCTTATGTCGCCAGTCTCTTAAAGAGTATTATTCTATCCTTTAGGAATATATGTTCAGACAGAGATCCCTCAGATGATGGAAGTGTATGGAGGATCCATATTGAATTTGTGGAGCATCTTTGTCAGAGGTTGTGGGATCATCAGACGATTGAGGTTTGCATGATGAAGGATCATTAGATGTTCTTTGATATTCAAATCTGCAAATACTTCCTCAAGACTCACAAGATCATCATTAGTAGAACGATAATTAAATTTAACATTTATAGATTCTTCTACAACCATAGTTCTTTAATTGTAAACACTATACGCTTTTGAGTTTAGAGAATAACCAAGAAATATACCTTTGTATGACTTGGCGTCAAACTTACCGAATGTAGCATGGGCATCCAAAAGGATGAAAATAGAAAATGTTAGGCTTCCTTCATTTCTAGAGTTTGTAAGGAGTTTTTTTCAAGATAGGCCTCATGAGAATTCCATTTTGAATATAGTTTGTAGTGTGAACAACTTCAGCCCATAGGTATTTTGGAAGATTAATTTCACTTAGCATGGTCCTTGCCATCTCTTGAAGTGATCTATTCTTCCTCTCACGTACTCCATTTTGTTAAGGTGTTCTTGGAGCTAATGACTGATGAGAAATTCCATTCTCCTCACAGAACTCATCAAATTCTTGGGTTCTATGCAGTAAGTAGCCTTTCCCAATTTGAACTCTCTTGCAAAAATTTGAGAAGACTTCGAAGGTTTTGTCTTTGTGACTTAGGTACAAGACCCAAGTAAATCTTGTGTAATTGTCAACGATGACAAAGGAATATCGATGACCAGAAAGACTAGCCGCTCTAGTAGGTCCAAACAGATCCACGTGTAACATCTCCAAAGGTCTGGAAGTACTAACAACGTTCTTTGATTTGAAAGAACTATTTAATTGCTTTCCTTGAAGACAAGCAGCGCATGTGTCATAAGATTTGAAAGACAGCTTTGGCAAATCACGTACCAGGTTGTGTTTAACGATGTTGGTAATGTACTTTAAGGAAGATGCCTTAGCTTCTTGTGCCAAACCAACTTATTATCCTCTAAGGACACTAGACATGTTACCTTTTGATTTGCAAGGTTCTCCACATTCATCTTATATAGATTCCCTTGTCTTTTGGCTCCAAAGATTAATTTTCCAAGCTCGTTTGTTACAATACACTTTATTTTGTTAAAGGAAATAATGAATCCACTATCACACAATTGACTTATGCTAAGTAGATTGTGTTTGAGCCCTTTAACTAACAAGACATTATGAATAATAGGGAGAAGTGCTTACCAACCATACCTTCGCTTGTATCTTCTATCATAGATCTTTTTGTTAAGTTCAAACGCTAGTTATAACGTCTATCATGTTTTGAATGATAACAATTTTCAAGAGTATAAGTGTTGTGAAATTCTAGTTCCCCTACAGCTGATGTCCTACGCGATGCTGGAACAACATGCTCGACAATCAATCAACAATAAACAACAACAAAAGTTTAAAGGCATAAAAACACAACACAAGAGTTGTTAACCTAGTTCGGTGAAACTTCACCTACGTCTGGAGGGTTTTCACCCAAAGAAAGGAAATCCACTATCTCAAGATATAGGAACTACAGACACTCATGAACACCACAACTCATAGTTCTCTTTCTAATCTACCCAGTGTATTTCTACTTAGTATTTCCCCCTAAGTATGAGAGCCCCTCTCACTTTCTCTCAATCACTACCATAGTGATTGGTAAGAACAACAACAATCGGAGTTTTAACACTCAAGAAACGCATAACACAATCTTGCCTTATAGAATCAATGAGCAAGGTTTATTCACAATGAAAATAATGACTAAGACAACAATCCTAAAACATTCGATCCTCTCTCTCAAAGGTTTAGTAGTCACACTAGGGCTGTGAAGCTTTTCATGCATTCAAACCAAAACATGCATCACATAACCTAGACTCTACCCAAGACCGGAAAAGCCCTCACCTTAGCCTTAGGATTGTGAAGAAAAGATAGAGATTGAAGAGTCCCCCATTTAATGAGAGTCAAAGGAATCAAACCCTTGATTTTCTCCTTCTCCATAAACACCATAAATCACCTTAAAACATTAAAAAAAACCTTACCTTTCTTTCCCACACCTCTTGGCCGCCCATTCCCTCCATCTCTTCAGATTTTTCACTCAAAAACTCATGTAAGATGTAACACAAAACCAAGTCAAAGACATGTGATTAAGTGCATTAACCACCATGTTTTCCCTCTTAATGCACCACAAAACCTCAAATTTGAATTTCAAAACCTCTTCATCTTTTTCATCTCCAAAAATTCGACCACGCCTTCATTAAGGCTCCAAAAATATTTACAAAAATATTTATTTAATAAACCATAGGTTTTAAAATAATTAAATACATTTTATTTAAATAAAAACTCATTTTATTTAAATAAAACCCTCAAAAAAATAGAAGAAAAGAATATCCCCTCATGGAATATTTTAGAATTATATCCAGAACCTCCCCATGAGGTGTGGCCCACTAAATTGTCCTCGCCGACTCGATTCGCCAACTCATCGCCGTTGTCGGGCAGATTTTAACCTAAAAGTCGTCTGAAAATAACCCTAGCGATATTACAATCAAAACGATCGTAATGACGAGTGCATCGTCATCTAGATATTATTAAGGTCTAATAATGTCCCTAATGAAATAATTGTCATTTATAAAGGCATCATATCACATAGAACACAAACAATTCACAGAATATTATTCAATATTATTATTAAAATAATATGCCCTAAAACCGGGTCTTACACTAACGCAAGTAGTCCAACAACAGCAAATCAAAACGCAATCTTTAGGATCATGATTGCGTTACAAGCCAATCAATCATTAAAAACAATAGAGGCAAATATTCAATTAGAGATTGTCACAACAAATAAACCAGCCCACAATAAATGAAACCTCGATACAACTACTTAAACCGCAAGTAACCACAAAACAAATCTTCACAAGATTTTCCAGGGCACACATAAGCACTCCAAGTATGGGAATAATGTCATGTGCTACACATTGGTAGATGGCACACTATCTGCTTCGAACATCAGGTTTTTTTTACAAAATGCAAGACAACCACAAGAACAACAATCTCCCCATTTGTCAAATTTTGTCTAAAACAACTTGAGATTTTGAGAGGATAAACATACCTCCCCCTTTGCAGCGGAAATCCCCCTCAATTGGTGCAACCCACAACACACAAACAGTTAGCACATACTTGACAACTTTCTGGTGCACATGTCACAACAATGTGACCAACAACAAACACAAGCTAACTAAGACTTGTAAACAGCAGCAACTTGGAGTACAAACATAATCAAACTTGTCTTCCACAGAAACAACAATACACAACTTGTAACTTGTCTTGAAATCCTTGAATTCGTCTTCAACTTAATGCAAACCAATTACCATAGTAGACCAATTACCATAGTAGTAGCAGCTCATCCACCTTGAGTTTCCTTGCAGTGCTAACCTTGATGGTCTCCTGAAGAGCCTTGGAAACTGCCTACAATTCATCAATAATAGCCTTCCTTCCAGACTTAGCCACTAGAGTAGAAGCAGATGTCCTGCTGGATGGCACAGTAATGTCTAGGACATGAGGCCCAAAAAACAAACGATGATTCAAGGTAATAGGAGCACCCTTGGAAATAGCCACTCCATCATCCCTGACTATCTTGGGATGCTGTTGCAGAATGATCTCTGTGATGAGAGATGGAAAAGAAATGGGCAGTTTCACAGCACAAGTTTCTGCAGGCTTCAAGGTCTGTTCAAACACAAAAGTACCAAAATCAAACGTAGCCATAGTACCAATCTTGTAATTCAACCTGGCAAGAGTAGCAGAGACAACAGAGGTATGTTGGGTAGGGACCCAATCCACAATACCAATATTATTAAGGATTGCATATTCACACTAAGATTCTCAGTAGACAGAAACTTGTTCTTTGGCCATTTCTGAACTTTCCTAGCAGTAAGTTCCTTGGTAATCACATCCAAGGATTGTTCTTCAGCAACAACTACAACATCACTTCTTCCAAGTGCTCCATTGATCACTGCAGGAGAAAACTTCACATATTTGTCCCTGACATACACCTTTCTGTACTCATCACTCTTAGGAAGTTCCACTTCCACAGAAAGATTCACTACAAATTCCTTCACAAGCCTTTCAAAACATCTATCTACTTGTAGAACAGACTTCATAAGCCTAGCCTTCTCAATGAGTGTCATCACCTCCTTGCACTCAAGCACATCAGATCCAACTTCCCTTTCCCTAGCAAGTCTTCTTTGATAAACATACTTCCACTTCAGAACATTTTCTTCAAAGTGGAAAAACACATTGTCAAGTGGGGCAGCAAGAACATTCTTGATGCGCCTTCCTGCAAACTTTTTCTTCTCAGCAGCCACGATGTCTGGGACATCTGCTTCAACATCTGACTCAGATTCCTGAACAGAAATATGAACCTTCTTCTTTTTCTCTCCCTTGGTTTTCACAACCTTTTCCTTTCACATCCACTTGCTTGGACTTATAAGTAGTAGGAGTGGGCTTGGTCTTCTTCTGAGGCATAGAAGGGGCTTCAGAAACAGGAGCCCTTCTTTTTCTCTTCATCTTGGCAGAAACACTCTCAAGGAAAGCCTCAGTTAAGAGAACTTCATCAGAATCATCATCATCAGAGATGTTCTGAACAAGGGTGGGAGTCTGGCTTGGCTCATCAGAATGGGTGTCTTCAGAGCAGACAGACACTGTATCACCATCCTTTGATGAAGAAGGAGTAGTAGCAGATTTAGTGGGAATGGTCTCTTCAGCGATCAAATCCTCCCCAGGGTTTTCAGGAATGTGGATTTCTTGAGGAACAGGGTTTTCTTGAGAGGCAGATGCCTCGACATTGGGCACAAAATCACAATCGGAACCCACTGGATTGTCTTCCTCATCGATGCTTGCAGCAGCATCATGAAAGGGTTCATCTTCATCAGAGGCAACATCATCAAGGTACACATGCGAAGAGCCATCTTCATGAGGCTTCGATTTGTAAAGCTTTCTTGCTGGTGTCCTCGCTTTCTTCTTTGATTAAGATAGGGACTTCTGAAGATTGGAGGAAGTTTATTGTTATGACCCACTCTTCAGACCAATACATCTGACACCATACTTGTTAGTGACATGCTTGGCATCTGTAGAATCAATCTTTCCTAAGGTTTGAGACATGGTGAAAAGAACAGGAACTGAACAAGAAAAGTTGAGAGCGATTGACATGGAAATAAGAATTTAAGAAAGCAACAGCACAAGCGGTTGAATTGTGATGAGAATTTTCCCGTTGGGGGTAATTATAGGGAAGTTTATTGATGATGCCATGATCTCTCTACTGACGTCAAAATGGCAGTTAATGATGATTAATTGAAAACTGGTCGTTAACAACTGCTCATGTGTTAATTGCTACAACTCTTCACTCAAGAAAACCCTAGACTTCCTTTCAATTTGTCAAATGTGCTTGCATCAAAGGGTTTTGTAAAAATGTCAGCCAATTGCTTGTCTGTTGTAACATGTTCCAATGTGATGATCTTATCCTCCACCAAATCCCTAATAAAAGGGTGCCTAATGTCAATGTGTTTTGTTCTGCAGTGCTGAATTGGATTCTTGGGGATGTTAATGGCACTGAGATTGTCGCAACACAATGTCATGACATCCTGTTCAATATCATACTCCTTGAGCATTTCTTTCATCCATATTAACTGAGTACAACTACTCCCTGCTGCAATGTATTCTGCCTCTGCAGTTGACAAGGATACACAATTTTGATTCTTACTAAACCAAGAGATTAGATTATTCCTTAGGAAGAAGCAACCTCCAGATGTGCTTTTCCTATCATTTTCACTACGTGCCCAATCTGCATCACAATACCCTACTAAAGAAGAATTTGTATCACGAGTATAGAGAATATCATAGTCACTGGTGCCATTAATATACTTGAAAATTATCTTCACTTGCAGTAGATGACTTGTCTTAGGTGCAGCTTGATACCTTGCACACACACCAACAAGAAACATTATTTATGGCCTGCTTGCAGTAAGATACAGTAAGCTACCAATCATGCTCCTATACAAAATTTGATCAACATCTTCTCCTTTTTTATCCTTGGTCAATTTAATATGAGTTGCAGCTAGAGTTCTTCTATGACCTGAATTTTCAAGACCAAACTTCTTGACTATTCCTCTAGCATACTTACTCTGAGTGATGTATATTAAATCCTCAACTTGTTTCACTTGCAGCCCTAAGAAATAGTTCATTTCACCAACTAAACTGTAACACCCCGATTTCGGTGGCGTCACTTTAGTAACCAAAAAGAAAGTTTAAGCGGAAAAACGTGAATATATTTTTTTTTTGATAATGGAATAATAAACTGAAAGAAATGAAACTCAACAAGAAAGGATAATCAGAACTAATATACAATAATAATTACAGCCCCCGCTGTAAGTAGCAACCTCGTCACGAGTAACCTCCAGTGACGGAACGTAGAAAAGTGTAACGCCCGAAGGCAATATGTACAGACTAAAGTAAAGGTGAAGTGTCCGCAACACAAACCTCAAAAACAAGAATGAGTTAGCCCAATCGGCCTAAAACAAGACCTCCTAAGTCCAACCAACTCTCTGTGATCCCCGTAGAGAACCACACAAAAAGCTATCGGTGGGAAACTACCCTGTCCCCAAAGAAAACAAATGATGTTCAGAGCTAAGACTCTACTCCTACACTAATCCTATCTCGAGGAGTTCACACCAGCACTAAAACCTACATGCTAGCATGATCGTCGTCTGAATCTGAATCCAGAACGACCAAGTCTATGTACACCATACGTCCTCCTCTCGCAACCGCGATGCGCTCCTGTTCCAGCATCTCAACCCTAGTTCCCCCCGAAGGGTGAACCATCGTGAATCAGTCCGCCATGGACATCTGACAAAGGGCGTAGTCCGTCAAAGCACACACAGAAGACGCGAGGGTCAACTCCAAAGAATTATGTAAATAATACTTCCAATAGATACAGATAAGAGATTAGCCACTTAGGCTTATAGATACAGATAAGAGATTAGCCACTGATGCCGGTTAACCCAGTTAACCAATATGCATTCCGGAAACGGATGGACATCAACGAGTCAATCCTAGCACCAGCAACGGTGGGACCATTTCCGCTCGCGTGCCTCTTACACCACACAAAGGTAGCCAGATCAGCATAAAACCCGAAGGCCTGCCATTTCGGTCTGCTACTAAGAATCACCGTAGTGTTCTTTTATGGAAATCCGGGTCTTATGACCATTTTGGAATCCACCGAGGTCCGGAGTTCGTCCCGTGTTAATACCTCAAAATGAGTGCATGAATGCAAAGTGATTAGCCAAACAACGTCTCCGACCTCACTCGACACGTCGCCACGTGTTCTAACTAACTTATTTGTCTCTAAAAAGAATACCCTAAGGTAAATGTCGATTCTGCGACAAAATACAATTAATCATAAAAAGAGTGCAAACACTCACGATAACTCTTCGAGTCATCAATGCTCTCACGAAGTCTCACGCTTCAGTGGAGTCTCACACATTTACAAAGTCTCACGCTTCAGTGAAGTTTTATGCTTTCACAAGGTCTCACGCCTCAGTGAATTTACACACTTGCACGAAGTCTCACGCTTCAGTGAAGTTTCATGCTATTCACGAGGTCTCACGCCTCAGTGAAGATCCATGCTTTCCACGAGGTCTCACGCCTCAGTGAAGATTCTCGGCTCGTCCCTTGGATGGCTAAACAAACTGCTCAAAAGAGCGAAGGAGTATCAAGATACTCAGAACTTACAATTTTGTCAACACTTGGATCCGACGACACTTCTCGTTTTCCAAAACTAAGATTTGCATCCAAAGCTTCCTTTCGAGTTTATTATCATTATTTGAAGATTTAGAGGTTGTTTAATGTCTTATGAGTTTTCTTTACAAAATAATATCCTTTTAGTCTTATCGCAAATCTTATGTGTTTTCAACATCCCATAATCCCAATTAACTCCCCGAGAATGTCTCGATCCATTATAACCATAACAAGGCCCGAATCTCATTCGTCCTATCAAACTTTCCCCAAAATCTCAAAATAAAATCGGCATGACCTGCCCGCTATTCTCACTACTCAGAATCACAGATATCAGTGAAAAGACATAATTAAATCAGCACAGTCAACAAACATGTCATATATCAACACTTCCTAGAATAATCACGTAGCACTTAGCATATAAAGCATGCATCACACATCCTAGATTACCCACTTAGCACGTACCATGTAAATCAATCTCAAAAACATTCAGTAGATGAATCATCTACATTGTCAGCCGAAGCCTCAGAAAACATTTTTCCAATCAAACACAAACAAGTGCATAAACAGTAAATCAATGTCGAAAGCATCGACCCTAAGCATTAACTAAGGATTCAGTGAGAAGCCCTCACCTGAAGATTCTCTAGGGTGATCTTCGAGAGTTCCTTCACAATCAATGTCTTGCTCTTCAGGAAATTCCTCAAAAGCACCTTTAGAGCAAAACCACAGAAATCAATCACAATGAGTCAGAAACTCAGCAAGCAATAGGTACTAGGGTTACTCGAAGTAGTATATACTCCGAGGTACGATAATCTAGCGCGAAAGGACAAGTTTTCGAAAAAGGAATTTTCCTTCCTCCCTCCTAGGGTGCTCGGCCACTATTGGTAATTAGGTGGGTCGATTTTTCTTCGATCAAACTTGGTTCCTAGGTTATCATTAGTCGTAACTAAGGGTATTCTAAACTCGGAAAAATTATCGGATCAAAAACTGTCGCAGGGGTATTTTGGTCAATATTTTTAGCTCAGAATTTCAAAACTGAAATTTCGAAAAACAAATTGGATGGGGACGTCACCAACGACGTTTATGACAACTAATCCTACTAGCACTAAGCTACGGCGATAGTTTTTAGTCCAAAGGACGAAGCTTTGCCCCAAAATGGGTATTTTAAGCAGAATTGAAGCTCGACGGTAGTTTTTCGAGAATCGGCGCAGTATTATTCGCTAAACATACTAAGGAGAACGTAGGGAAGATGTTTAGATAGAAAAATGAAGTTATCAGGATAGTTTTGCAAAAACCTCAAAACTATGAGCACAGAAAGACATAGTGAAAAGCTACGGAAAAGACGATCAGAGGTAAGGATTAGCGACTATACCTCGATACCTTGAAGTAGCAACTGTTTAATCAAGGATCAAGCAAGAAATGAAGAAAATCTCTTCTTCCTCTTCCTTCAATGAAGCTCGCGGCCTTGGAGAGAAAATGGTGGAGTTTTTGTGATTTTTCTCACTTTTCTTGCTATATATAGAGGATGGAAAAACGCGGGAAAATGAAAGTTTCGCGATTCCGATTTTTCCGGCTTCATTCTCCGTGAATTCTAAGATAGGTTTTGGCGAAAGAATTCCAAAACTAAAAAGAGGTTTCCTTGTATTTTAGGTGGCTAATGCAAAGTCGGTGTAAAACTATATTACCCGATAAGTTACTTTTTGCATTGAATGTCGGAATAGAAAACTTCCTACTGAAGAAAGATTGAGATCATCAAGAGAAATGGGTGTATGCGTGTGGAATCTTCATCTGAAGTTCCGAATAGAAAAAGTCTTCATCGTCGGTTGATTCTAGGGTTTTGAACTATCAGGGTTTTAGTTTCGGCAAACTTCCGAGGATTGGAATCGGACGTTCGTAGATTCTAAGGTTTCGCCTCGAAACGATTGTCGTATAAGGAATAAGAGAAGTTCTAACATTTCTCTGAAGATTTTTGGAATTAATTTCCATCGTGACTTTAAGTGAAAACTAGCTATTTACTAGGGTTTCTGCCCTAGGTTTAAGCGTATATCGATCGTGCTATACCTTTTATCGATTTTGCTACAATCCTTAGACTTTTCCTGAACTTTCTCCTTCTTAAATTTGTTTCATTTGATCAACTCTTGTTCAGGTTTCCCTTCACGATACGTCAAGCCTGATTGTAAATGGAAATCTCTTCCACTTATTCTAAGCTTAAAAACTTGGGCCTTACAAAACTCATTTCGAACTCAGACTTCATTTGTTGAACGAAATGCTCCACCATTGTGTTCGACATTCCTCTAAAAACAATATCATCCACATAGATCTGTGCTATCATGAGCATCCCTTTGTCATTTTTCACATACAGAGTCTTGTCTATTCCCCCTTTGCAATAGCCATTGTTGACAAGAAATTCTGTGAGCCTCTCATACCAAGCCCTTGGTGCTTTTTTTAATCCATATAGTGTCTTTCTCAGCTTGTACACATGATCAGGATATTTAGGATCTATGAATCCTTTTGGATGCTCAACATACACTTCCTCATTCAAGTACCCATTCAGAAAAGCACTCTTTACATCCATCTGATATAATCAAAACTTTAGCAGACAAGCAACTCCCAACAAGAGTCTGATAGATTCTAGTCTAGCCACTGGAGCAAAAGTATCATCAAAGTTGACTCCTTCTATCTGAGTATAGCCTTGAGCAACTAATCTTGCTTTGTTTCTGATGACAATACCATGTTTATCCCACTTGTTCATGAAAATCCACTTAGTGACAATAATGTTTGCATTCTCAGTTCTAGAAACCAGATCCCAAACTTCATTTCTCCTGAACTGTTCTAGTTCTTCTTGCATAAAGTTTATCCATTATTCATCAGTTAGTGCTTCCCTAACATTCTTGGGTTCCATCATGGACATGAAACATGCATGTGCAATAAGATTTATGGACCTAGTTGTCACACCTTCATGAGGATCACCAATAATGTTTTCTTAAGGACGTATCTTCTGGATTCTGATTGAAGGAGCTTTATTTGAAGAAGCTAGCTTATCTTCTTGTTCATTTGCAATTGTCTCAGACATGTTGTCGAGGACATCTGCTGGGACATCTTCATCTTTAGTGCTATCATCACCTTCCACCAAAATCCTTTCCTTCATTTCACCTGGCACATCATCTACTATCACATTTACTGATTCCATCATAGTTTTAGTACGAGTATTAAACACCCTATAGGCTCTGCTGTTTGTAGAATAGCCCATGAATAATCTTACATCACTCTTAGGAACAATCTTTCTTCTTTGTTCGCGATCTGCAAGAATATAACCTTTACTCCCAAAAACATGGAAGTATTTCACTGTAAGCTTTCTTCCTTTCCATAATTCATACAGTGTAGAGGATGTTCCTACTCCAATAGTAACTCTATTATGAATATAGCAAGCAATATTCATAGCTTCACCTTAAAACTAATAAGGAATCTTTTTGGCATGTAGCATAACTCTAGCGGATTCCTGCAGAGTTCTATTATTCCTTTCAACAACTCCATTTTGTTGAGGTGTGATAGGAGCTGGAAACTCATGACTAATTCTTTCTGATCCACAGAATTCAGGGAATTTAGAATTCTCAAACTCCTTACCATGATCACTCCTAATTCTTACAATGACACAACTCTTCTAATTTTGAAGTTTCAAACATAGGTTCTTGAAGATTTCAAAAGTATCTGACTTTTCTCTAATGAAATCCACCCAAGTATACCTGGAAAAATCATCAACACAAACAAACACGTACCTTTTTCCTCCCAGACTTTCCACTTGCCTGGGACCTATGAGATCCATGTGCAACAGTTCAAGGACCTTTGTTGTGGTCTGATGTTGGAGCTTCTTATGGGACATCTTGGTTTTTTTTCCAATCTGACATTCTTCCTTCACCTATCTTCAACTTAGGCAGACCTCTTATGGCTTCTTCAGTGATGATCTTCTGCATATTCTTGAGATTGAGATAACCCAGTTTTTAATGCCACAGATTTATCTCATCTTCTTTAGAAGTTAAGCATCTTGAGATGTGAGACTTCTCCTGTGAGATCCACATATAGCAATTATCCTTTGATCTGACTCCTCTCATTAGCACTTCTTGATCATCTGTAGTAACAACACATTCTGTTTTACTGAACTTCACATCAAGCTCTTGATCATAGAGTTGACTTATGCAGATTAGATTGGCAGTTGACCCTTTAACAAGTAACACATCAGTCAAATCAGGAGATCCAGAACCTACAGGTCTTCCAATTCCCTTGATCTTCCCTTTGGCTCCATCTCCAAAAGTGACATAGCTGCTTGAGTGACCCTTGATATTTTCCAGATAGCTCTTGTCTCTTGTCATGTGTCTTTAACATTCACTGTGAAAATACCAGTCTTCCCTTGATGAAGCTCTGAAGGATGTGTGAGCAATGAGACTTGAGAATTCACCTTTAGGTTTCCATTTCTTCTTCACCTGGGTGCTCTATGAGTTTCTTGGTTGATTTGGTATCTGAGGATAACCATATAGCTTGAAACAGTAAGGCCTTATCTGACCATTTCTCCCACAATAGTGACATCTCCATGAGGCACTTCTGTGAGACTCGGATTTTAAAAGCTTAGAATAAATTAATTAATTTCCTGTTCACAATTAGGATTTAATACAACGTGAAAGGAATTTACATAAGTGGTTGCTGTTTAAAAATAATTTAATGAAGAACAAAATTCATGGATTAATTAATTCTATCCCTGTAGTCAATTTAGTCGATAACTTGACTCATTTACATGACTGTCTTAGAACGAGAGCGGTTATATAGAGCCAAAGTACTCTTAAAACACTGTAGAAATTAAGTCATAAGAATTCTGGAGATATACATAATTGCTTGTATACCTTCCTACGACAAGCAGATTAATACGAAACCTTGGAATGTATGAACGACAAATTCCAATGCTCGGAAGTTTGCCGAAACCGAAACCCTGATAGTTCAGAAACCCTAAAATCAACGGACGATAAAGACTTTTTCTATTCGGAGCTTCAAATAAAGATTTCATCCGCGCTCGCCCACTCTAATCGACGTTCCAAATCTTTCTTCAGAAGGAAGTTTCTGCATCCGAGGTCAAAACCATAAAGTTCATTTTAAGCCGGTAAACATTAAAAATAAGCCTCGAAAACCAAAAATCATACTGATATTTCTTTGAAGAATTAGAAGATTCAGCGGGAAGAATATCGTGTCTAAAATATGTTGGAATCAGTAGAAAAAATCGGAATCGCGAAATAATCATTTTCCCGCATTTTCCCTTTCCTATAAATAGGTGGAAAAATGAAAAAAAAAAAAACAAAACAAAAAAACCCACCCAAAAACCCCAAGGAGGCCGCGAGCTTGGAGGAGGAAGGAGGAGAAAAGATTTTCGCCGTTTCTTGCCTGATCGTTGCACCGTTCGTTGCTACGCGTAGACCTCGAGGTACTGATGCTAATTCTTACCTCTGATCGTCAATTCTGTCGCTTTTCTCTATGTCTTTCTGTTCTCAAAGTTTTGAGCTTTTTGTAAAACTGTCCAAATAACTTGATTTCAGTGTCTAAACTTATTGCCTACATGCCCAAGAGCATGAATATCCGGTTGTTTTCTGCTGAATCTCGCCGAAATGCCGCCGAATTCCAATTCTGCTTGAAAAACCCATTTTGAGCCAAAGTTTCGTTCTTTCGGTTTAAAACTCTCGACTTAGCTTAGTGTCAGTAGGATTAGTTGTCATAAACATCGTTGGTGACGTCCCCATCAAATTTGTTTTTCGAAATTCCAATTTTGAAATTCTGAGCTGAAAATAATGACCAAAATACCCCTGTGACAGTTTTCGATCCGAAAATTTTTCTGAGCTTAGAACCGTCTTAGTTACGACTAATGATAACCTAGGAACCAAGTTGGATCGAAGAAAAATCGGCCCACCTAATTGTGCATAGTGGCCGAGAGCTCCTCATCAAGGGGAGGAAAATTTCGTTTTTCGAGAACTTGTCTTAACGCGTTAGATTGTCGTACTTCGGAGTTTGTAATGTTTCGTGTAACCCTAGTACGTATTGTTTGCTGAGTTTCTGACTCATTGTGATTGAATTCTGTGATTTTGCTCTAAGGTTCGTTTGTGGAAACCTTGGGCTTGACTGAGCAAGCTTGTGAGCGAGACCTGCATCGCGAGACTAGAACAACTCGAGGTTAGGGCAACTTACTTACTAGCTATTTGTATTGTAGGCGTCGATAACTTCGACTTGAATATTGCTTGATATTGAATATTGCTTGGATATTGTTTATCGCTTTGAATTGGAAAATGTTTTCTAGAGGCTTCGGCCGAGTGAACTTATATGAGACGTGTGTCTCCGTTTTCTGAGAGGCTTCAGCCGTTTACTGGTTTCTGTCTTATCGCTTTCTAGTGGATATGACAAGGTTATGCTTACAGCACTGCCATATTGATTCATCGCTCGATGGAGCTTGATGTATTTGCGTTATGATTAAATTGTGCTGACTATATTCGTGCATTTTGATGCCACTTTTGGAGTGTAGAATACACTTACCTTCGTCATGACAAGGACGGGTTTGTTTTGGGAACGTTTGTTAGGTCGGACCAAGATTCGAACCTTCATTGTTTTAGGGGATCTAGTGTTCTCGGGGAGTTGTTTGGGTTTGATGGGAACTTTGAACTTATAGAGTTTTGGACCGAAAATAATCATAATCTGTTTTATGTAAATAAATCCATAATATATTTATTAACAAGGTAATGCTTTTAATTAATGACGATGATTCAACGGAAAAGACTTAGGGATGAAAGTGAGTTTGGAAAACGGGAATGGGTCGGTGATCCTAGCTTTGGGAACTTTGTTTTGAAAGGTGTTGGAAATGAAAACTGAACTTTGGAATTAACGACATAATGGACTAATTCACGATGAAACATTTTACCTAATAAGGGAACTATTTTTAAGGGAACTCATTTTATGGAAAAGAATTTGAAGACGGGCTTTAGCCAAGGGTCTGGGCGTTAGTAAGGTACCTAGTAGAGTACTCTTGGCACAACAGGAAGTGACGGTCAGCCGCGTAGAGTTGTATCGTTCCTGTTGATGTCTGGCGTAGCAAGCAGGATGGTTGCACCCGTAGGGTCACAACCGACTTGACTATAGCCTAGGTTTCTCGTTGCAGAAGCTTTTGGTCAATGAACCAATTTTTACCCGTGAGGACGAATCGTTGTTTTGCAAATCATATTGCACTCATGTATACACGCGATGAAGTGCCAAGTGGAGTACTTCGGTATAGCAGGAAGCAACGATCAGCCGTGTAGAGTTGAATCGGTCCTGACTATACCTGGCACAACAGGAAGTGACGATCATCCGTGTAGAGTTGTATCGTTCTTGCTGATGTCCGGCATAGCAAGCAGAAATGGTCGAACCGTGTAGAGTTGGATCGTCTTGACTATAGCCAAAGGTGATAAACGACACCCGAGCAGAAATGGTTAAACACGAGGCCAGTGTTACGACCGTCTCGAGGTGCCCAACCTTTAAGTGGCAATACCGTTGGTTTGTCCCGTCGCCAAGCAGAGTGACGTTACTCGGTTTTGTGTCAGCATGTGCTGCATTGGCACAAAATGCATCTTATTATGATTGACGTTGTATGACATATCATGCACTCTAACTATAGTTGTTGAGATCTGATGATTTGATGTTGATAAACATCGTTATGTGCTTTGATGATTGAATTGTGTAAGAGATTCGATAACATGCTATGTATATACCTTAGGGTAGGCAATACATAACTTATATGTATATATACAACATACATATATACCCCTTTATCGCATGTTGATTGTATATCTATTGTATTCTGTAAGTTGACCCTAGCGCCTTGGCTTTGTTTGTATGTTTGTGTTTGGGCGGTCGGCCTGCTGCCAGGCGTCCGTCAGCCGGTTCGTGATGATTCCTTGTGCGGGAAAGACCCGGAGCGAAACGACTATTACTGAATATTTCGACGAGGACCCGGACTTCATGCCTAATCGAGGGAGGGTCGATTATAGTAGTGTGGGATATGGGTGGTTAGAGTCTTTTGAGTTGGTTGTTACTGTAATAGCTCTGATTCGTCATTCATATTTTGGTGCAGGGTAGGTCCCCGACACGTTACTTTCGTGTGGTTCTTCGTAGTTGGGAATCACATGGAGTAGTCGGTTGTAGAGGTCTGGAGGAGGCCATCTGGGGCTGACTATTCCCTTCTGTCACTTGTGTAATATTTCGAACTAATTATGCTTTCTGAAAACTTGTAAACCTTGCCGTCACTTGAGGATACTCGTGACGATGCTTTTAGTTACAACAGGACTGTAATAGTATTGTATATTAGTTTATGTTTATCGCATTTTGGGGTTGAGTCTTTAGTTTAAAATGTTCTTATTTCTAAAACGAAAAAAAAATATACCTGCATTTTCCGCTTTATTTTATTTTCAAGTTACTAAGTGACACCCGGGAATCGGGGTGTTACAACTTCTGACACTTTTGTACTGAGGAGTCACATGTCGAGACACATGCTGGGACATCAGTCCTAACAACAGTCTGTTGCTTGGTTTCTTGAATTCAGATTGTTTTTCAGCAGCTACAAATTCCTTTGATACCTTCTGACCTTCCTTGTTTGCAGTCCTGTAGTCAAAACCAATACCCTTCATACTTATCCCTTGTTTGCTTGTTTCCATAAGAATCTCGTCTAGCATATCAGAACCATTATTCAGCATTCGAAGGGACTTGTGTGTGGTTTCAAGCTTGTTCTTCGGAGATGCTACTTCCTCCTGTAACCCTGCATTAACACCCATCAACTTTACCTTTTCAAGAGTATCAATGTATTCCAACTTTAATTTCCAGTCATCAAGCTCTTCTTTCAGCTTAGTACTGATCTCATAAGGCTTTTCCTTTTGAGAGGTTAGCTGTTCTATTTCACTTTCCTGCTCTCTCACACGTTTACATGCTTCCTTCCACTTGTTATGCAATAGCCTATATGTCTCAGCTCGTTCTTCATCAGTTATATCCTCTTCACTAGTGTTAGGTTTATCAATCATTCCAGAGAATGCAGTAACCTTGTTAGCAGAGATCTCATTTTCCTCATTTGTGTCTTCATCTGATCAGGTTACCACCATGCCTTTCTTCTGCTTTTTAAGGTAGGTAGCACATTCAGTTCTAATGTGTCCATATCCTTCACATTCATGACACTGCACTCCTCTATTCTGACCAGATTTATCTTCCTCTTTGGCCTTTCGCTGAAAGTTAGAGGATTTAGAGTTGTCGAACTTCATGTCTTGGACATTAGACTTTGTTCTCCTGTCAATCTTTCTCAAGGCTCTATTAAACTTTCTCCCAAGAAAAGCTAGAGCTTCCTAGAGGTTTTCACCTTCACAATCAATATCATCATCCTCATCAGTGTTTGGCACAAAAGCAATGCTCTTATTTTTCTTCTCAGTCTTGTCACCAAAAGTTAACTCATATGTTTGCAGAGATCCAATGAGTTCATCAACCTTCATGCTACTAATGTCTTAAGCTTCCTCAATTGCAGTGACTTTCATAGCAAACTTCTTGGGCAGGGACCTCAAGATTTTCCTCACAAGTTTCTCATCTGACATAGGTTCTCCCAAGGCAAATGATGAATTAGCCAAGTCACGCACACACATATGAAATTCTAAGATTGTTTCCTCTTCAGTCATCCTCATGTTCTCAAACTGAGTAGTAAACATTTGAGGTCTTGACATTCTCACTCTAGTTGTTCCTTCATGTGCAGTCTTCAGAATATCCCATGCTACCTTAGCAACAGTACAAGTATTGATAAGTCTAAACATATTCTTGTCGACACCATTGAAGATGGCATGCAAAGCTTTAGAGTTTCCCAGAGCAGCTTCATCTTCTTCTTTTGTCCATTCTTCCTCAGATTTTTCAGCTGTCACGATTGAACTCCCTTCAGTTTGTTCCTTGGTGGGATGTTTCCAAACTTTGACAATTGTTTTCCAAGTCTTGCTGTCAATTGACTTGAGAAAGGCAGGCATGCGTACTTTCCAATAGTCATAGTTAGTAACATCCACAATTGGTGGCCTGTTGACCGATCCTCCCTCCTTATTGTCCATGAGAACTAAATCTATTTTCCCTGGAGCTGACCCAACCAGAACAGGGTGTCTGCTATGATGTCAATTGAAATTCTAGTTCCCTTACAGGTGATGTCCTACGCGATGCTGGAACAACAGGTTCGACAATCGATCAACAAGAAATAACAACAAAAGCTTAAAAGCATAAAAACACAATACAAGAGTTGTTAACACAGTTCCGTAAAACTTCACCTACGTCTGGAGGGTTTTCACCCAAAGAAAGGAAATCCACTATCTCAAGATATAGGAACTACAGACACTCATGAACACCACAATTCATAGTTCTCTTCCGAATCTACCTAGTGTATTTCTACTTAGTATTTCCCCCTAAGTATGAGAGCCCCTCTCACTTTCTCTCAATCACTGCCATAGTGATTGGTAAGAACAACAACAATCAGAGTTTTAACACTCAAGGAACACATAACACACTTGCCTTATAGAATCAATGAGCAAGGTTTGTTCACAACGAAAACAAGGACTAAGACAACAATCCTAAAACACTCGATCTTCTCTCTCAAAGCTTGAGTAGTCTTCACGTTTTAGGTCTTCATATTTGTATGTTTCAGCAGCCACACTAGGGTTTCCAGAGGCTGAAGCAAGTAGTCCAACAGCAGCAAATCAAAACACAATCTTCAGGATCATGATTGCGTTACAAGCCAATCAATCATTAAAAACAATAGAGAAAAATATTCAATCAAAGATTGTCTCAACAAATAAACCAACCCAGAATAAATGAAACCTCGATACAACTACTTAAACTGCAAGTAACCACAAAACAAATCTTCACAATATTTTCCAGAGCACACATAAGCACTCCAAATATGGGACTAATGTCTTGTGCTACACATTGGCAGATGGCACAACATATGCTTCGACATCAGGTTGTTTTTTACAAAATGGAAGACAACCACACTTATGCCCTCTTTCGCTGTCGTCTCTTATTCAAAGATTAAGACTACATAAAGAGACAATCAAGCACAGAAGAGAAAGTACAAAGAACATCAAAGGAAGACGAGACAAGCGAAAAAAGTCAAACATGTCTCATCGTCTATAAAGAAGATCAAAGGAAGAGTCAGAGTATCAAGAAAAACTATACAAGCAAAGGAACGTCATATCTACTGAATGGTCTGACCAGAAGAAGAAGAAGAAGAAGAAGAAGAAGAAGAAGAAGAAGAAGAAGAAGAAGAAGAAGAAGAACGATCAGAGCATCAAGGCACATCATGGATAAGCAAAGGATGATCTGAGCTACAAGAAAATGTCGAATCAGCTAGTCCGCACCAACTGAAGAAGATCATGATACATGTAGAGTCAAATATTCTAGATCATCTTCTTAAGGAAAAGCTCAAGCATCAAGCATCTACACAACAAGAATCAAGGCTTCAGAACTACACATGCAAGATCAAGTGAAGCTATCGGATTGTGTGAGAAGACTGCACTCAACCGTCTACTACATCGTCTATCTCAAGGCTAATCAAAGGATGCAATGTTCAGAGAAAAGAGTGTCATAATCAAATGGAAATATCTCTGACATTCTTGAGGAGAAGTGAAGTGCTGAAAAATCACATGATACTATATATAGCACGGTGACCAAGGAAACAAGTACAACCATGTCAACATCAAAAGTTACCTCTTTCTCTCTTTCTACCTAGAAATGAAGAAATGGAACAAAGCTTATTGTCTACGTCTACAAACATCAATCTGATTCATGCAGCTTCAGGCAATCCATTTCTAAAGAAGAAAAGCATTGGTCAAATGTTATTAGTCGCATTCTGAATGACCAACTCAAGAATGAAATGAAGCATGCACTAAATTGATAAATCTTCTGAGAGAAGAATGATCAAAACAAGAAGCATCGTCTAAAGACTACATGAACGATTGAAGCAGAACTTTTGAAAGGAACAACGTCTATCATGGATTGAAGTCTGCAACTTTAGAAGGAAAGGATGAAGAATGTGCTTCATGGTTAAATCATCTGAAAGATAGCAGAATGAATGAAGTAAAGACTCATCGTCTGAAGAATTGAAGAATGATGAAGACAGATCATCCGAAGAAGAAGGAAGACGACAGAAGTAGAAGAAGAAGCCAAGATAGCTTTGTGCAGAAGTTTTGAAGATGAAATATCAAGTTCTGACACAATGCTATGATGAAGATAAAGGAACCGTGGTGTCACTATCAAATTGTCATATTTGTACACCAACAGATAGAAGTTCATACCTATGCTACCTGCTAGATGACAGATTACATCTTTACGGCAAAAGGTCTATATCAAACAGTACTACGCTCTGACGCAAGTACATTTTGTACCGTTTGATCCAACATCTAGAATCTTCATGAAAAACAAGCTCCAACAACTATAATCCATCTTACAGAAATTTCAGAAGTATAAAGGGAAGAATTGAAGACTTGAGGAATCAGCACTTATGCTCACCAAGATTGAGCTTCCATGCTCAACCCAATTAAGCGTGAAAAAGAAGCCTCAAAGCTCATCACTCAGAGATGATCATCAATATCGTCTGCTTCTACATGAAGAGCAGTTCTCATCTAGAGTCAAATCCTTTTTACCTCTATCATGTAATTGAACATAAAGTATATGCATAAGAGTCAAAACTAATAAACAATACTTTATAGTTCCTAGGCTTAATTGATCTACAATCACTCTTAGAAGAAGAGATCTATGTAGAAGAAAGCAATCTTGAGAAAGATTGTTTTGGGAGAAGTCCTGTATAAAACTTTTTGTAAAGGAGGAGTTCTGATAATACTTAGTGAGGAGGAGTCCTGATAATACTTAGTATGAAGGAGTCCTATGAATACTCATTTTGCTTGGCGAGGTAGGATCCAAAGAATACTCAACAATGCCTGGAGAGGCTGTGGCCGAAGAATACTCATCTACCTGAAGAGGCAGGGACAAAGAATACTTGGTCTGCCTGAAGAGGCAAGGACAAAAAATACTTGTTATGCCTGAAGAGGCAGGGGTAATATAATACTTGTACGGAGAAGTCCTTGATACTTGATAATGAAATCTTGGTGATACCAAGGACTGGATGTAGCCCTATCATTCTGGGGTGAATCAGGATAAAATTGCTGGTGCGGTTCATCTACTTTCCTGCTTACGCATTTTCGCTGAACCAAACGATACCAACGAAGATGATGAATCTTTATATCATTTGAAAATCCAAGTTTTTGGATGGCACAATTCAAACCTCCAATTTCTTGTGCTACTCTGATCAACTTTACGTTTTCCCGTCATGTGTCGTGGGCATCGAATGTCTAGATACCATGGACGGAGTCATCTTTGTCCCATTAAGCACGTATGCAACAGGTAAAATTTTGGACTTGGGTACCCAAATTTTCTTGGGTCCTCTTGTGGCATCCCCCTTCCACAAGTGACGTCTCCGTCCAACTCCTATCACTCGTGAACGAGCAACACGACCCTTTTTTTTTTGTTATCTTTAATCCTTTCCAATCATGTACCAATTCAGAGACCACTAAGACCGTTTCCAGTCTAAGAGTTCCCCTCTAAACTTTTCAGATAGATGACCATATACCTAAGATAAGAAAGTTAGCAACAAACAAAAGCATCACACACATAATCTGCGTGGCCTAAGCCACTACAAAGTTCAAATAACAGAAATTAACAGAGTGTTCAAGTGTGGATATACATATCCCCACAAGGCATCATCAAATAAACTTAATTAATCAAGAAACTGATTAGAACTTTCATCGGACCGTCTGCTTCATCCCCCAATCTCCTCCTCCTCGGGATCCTCCTCCATCTCTCCACTGTTTCCCTCCGCCTGCACTGGCACCGGTACCCTCTCTCCCAAACCATCTGGCCTCACGAACCGCTGTCTATAGATCCGGGCATCTCTGGAAAAACTCGGTGATCGCACCCTCTTCCTAGCTGTAGTCGTGAGGCACGGCGCGATCCACCGGGGCGGATAACCCATAAACCCTCGGGATGCCTGACTGGGTGTGAAGAGCTCATGCGGACTCCTAACTCGTATCGGCACTGGTCGAAATGGCTCCTCCTGGGGCACGGGATCCACTCCAACATGCGGATCGGGATCTGCACCGGTCTGAGGGGCTGGATCAACCTCCGACTGAGGCTGGGGCGGTGGATCAGGAACGAGCGGTCAGAATCTCCTAGCATGCCTCGACAAATAAAAGGAAAATGTGAGAGGGATAGTCACCGAATAGCCAAGCTCATCATATCTAGGTACCCTGCACCATAACATAGTCAGTCCATTGTAAAAGCAGAACCATGTGTTGGGTTCGAGGTACCAACCAGTGCGGGACGGGAAATCAGCATGAATGGCGAGCACCGGAGGGAGGCTAACCGTCTAATCTGTGATGTGCTTTATGATGTAAAAATAATGCAAGAGTGAGTCAAACACGACTATGCACAAGATACATGTCAAATAAATAAACGACAAAGCTCAAGATAACATACCATTAAATACAAGCATGTTAACAAACACACACAATATCACACATATCATGAGGATTTCATCTCCTTATACCTTCGTCCTTCGAATTGACTTCTCTCACTACTTCTTGCGAAATGGTGAGTTCATCGCCAACCTTTTTATTTTATTTATAATGTGATGAGTATGTTTTTAGGGCCCGAAGCCTTGGCTTCTTTAATCTTCGGAAAGTCGTCCAGGGAACATGGACACTTCTTACAACCCACTCTTTATCAGATATGATCGCTCAGTAGCTCACAGATAGAAATACACTACTTCGCAACTCCTGATACTTTGCATCAGGCTGGCCTCCCGGACCCTGCCGGTAGTTGATGGAGAGGTAGAGTCATTGTGTAAGTCCCAGGTCTATTCATCTCTGAACAAGACCGCCATTGGCGTCTATGTATTCCCACTCTCATTAGTGGTAGTGACAACGCTTTTCTACTACTTATCGCCCCAAGAGTTTGTTTACAAACATCATCCATCGCCCCCTTATTCTCCTCAATAATTTCTAGCGAACTAGAAATGTAAGACCTGGATTTGCCGAACAAGTTAATTTCTGACTCACGCGTAGAATCAGTGTAAGCGTGACAGGAGTTTGATGTTTGAGAAAGATTAATAAAGAAGAAAGTTCATGAATTGCTTGAGGAATTTTGCGTAGTCGTTTTTGGAGTTAGTACGAGTCGTCTGCACACTTGCCTTCTGGCGAGCGTGTCCGAGATAGGCTAATTTCGCTTTAGAGCAACGTATTAAGTGAGATTTCTAATCCTTGGAAAATTTAAAGATTCTTTTTATTTTTCCTTCTACCAGCGTTTCATTTCGGAACTCTGGACTGTACGCACGATAGTATTCACTTTTCGGAAGTTTGACGACGCTAATTTCTTTGCTTCGAAACCCTAGATTCAAGCGCTGGATGAAGACTTTTTCTTTTCGGGACTTCTAACGAAGTTTCCGTTCGCGTTGCCAGATTTGTTTCGACATTTCCAATCTTTCTTCAGAAGGAAGTTTTGTCGTCTGACCATCACAGCAAAAAGTAGTTTTTCGGGACAGATTAACTTACACCGCTTTTGGGATTTTAGATATCGTTTTTCCCAAATGTCTGAGATTTGTTTTTGAGTTCTGGAATTCTGACGCCAGAATCTCTCTTAGAATTCTTCGGTGAACGTGCTGCAAAAATCGGAATCGCGAAATTTTCATTTTCCCGCGATTTCACCCGCCTATAAATAGCTCAAAAATCAAAAATCTCTCCATTTCCATCCATCCAAAGCCGCGAGTTTAAGGGGGAGAGGAGGAGAAAAGATTTTCGCGAAAACTCGACCGATCTTCGTGCAGTTCGTCCCTACTTCGAGGTACTGAGTTAACTAACATGATTCTTGAAGGTATGAAAAACGGTAGAAAGGGGGGGTTTGAATAACGTTTTCAGTACAAAACTACCACCTTAAAGATTTTGACAAATCTTTCGAGAACTTAAGTGCTAAAGATAAGAGATAGAAAAGCACACAAGGATTTTATCCTGGTTCACTTGATAAATCACTCAAGCTACTCCAGTCCACCCGTTAAGGTGATTTCTTCCTTCTTAGAATGAAGGCAATCCACTAATCAGGTAAGAGTTACAACTGCACTTGAAACCTACAAGTGACTAACAATTACACTGACTTAGCTCACACTAAGATTCACTCTCTTAGTCTTCTCTAGGATCCGATCAACCTTGATCTCCTAAAGGAACTAAACAAACTGTTTATCAAAGAAATGTTTACAAGAGATTTGCTTCTAAAAGCTGATAGTAAACACAATGAATTTCAGATGAAAGAAAGCTGAGAATATTTTGAATATGTCTTGCGCGTATATTGCTTCTTCTTAGTTTCTTCTATTCTAGCCGCTTCTTTCAATCTTCAGCCTCTATATATACTCCAAGGATTAGGGTTGAGCGTTGCATGGGAAATGCTACCGTTGGAGGGCAGTTCTGGAAAATCCAGCTTCTGCTGTGGCTGAGAACGTTAGGTAGGTCGTCAGGAAGGTACACTTGCTTTTGTACTTGGATAGCGACTTGACCTTTTAACCTAGGAGACTTCTGATCAGGGGAATACTTCATATTGGAACTTGTGAAGCCGGTTGATCAGAGTCAGAGGGAAAGCACAGATCCTCTGACCATTGTATCTTCTGATTCTGAACTCAGAGGGAAGAACATGGCCTTCAGAGTTTCTTGCTTCTGGACTTCAGAGTTTCCACTATTCAGCTTCTGGATCTTCAGAGTCTTCTACACCATCAGAACATTTGAACCTTCAGTGTTTCTTGGTTATCAGAACTTCTGGATCTTCAGAGCTTCTAGCGACTGAGTCCACATCAGAGTTTGTATAGCTTCAGAACTTCTGAAGCTTTTCCACTGTTCATACTGAACATGGTGAATGCGAAAGCGTTGCTTGGGTTACCCTTTATACACAGTGCTTCTGATTTGTGTGAGATTGAGTTGAGGTCAGAGCCTGTAAATAGCACACTCAGAAAAACACGTTAGAGTACCACAATTGTTCATATCAAAAGGTTAACTTGTAATCATCAAAACATAGAGTTGTACTACTAGATCAAAACTTGATCTTACAATTTCCCCCTTTTTGATGATGACAAAACTAAGATTTTTGATGAACAATTCTTAAACATTAAACTGAATTCACTCAGAGTTTAGAGATATAGAATACGACTTATCCTGATGTGAATAGTTTATCTTGCTCATTCTGAATTCAAGTCACTGCTTGATTCTGAGCTTAGCTCCCCCTGAATCTAATACTTGATGAAAACGTTAGTAAAGTCTAGATTCTGAGCTAAAAAATATAAGAGTTCAGAGTGAAAAGCTTATGACATAGATGAAAAACGAATAATCAGAGCGCATAAGTGATCAGAGTCATGGACAAGGTATCAGAGTCTTGGGTATCAGAGTCAACTTAGAATCACTTCAGAAGAAGTGAAATGTATTCCTTGTATTTGCCCAGTGACACATCTATGGTCATGAAGGTGGAACTCTTAAAATCTCCAAAAAAAAAAAAAAGTCACACTAACACATCTTACACATCAAAAACTGGGTTTACTCCCCCTTTTTGTCATAAGCAAAAAGCTTGGGGTGTGAAAAACTTAGCTTGAAGTACAAGGTACTCCCCCTTAGAGAAGGTCTAAGTTTAAAAGAAAATGAAAACGATGTAAGAATCAGAGTTAGGCGAAAAATAAATAGAAGAGTTAATGCAAGGGATGAACGTTTACCACCGGTCAAGTGAGTAAATATAAGGGTCAGTTACCAAGAACTTAACCTCGAGAAACTGTAAGAGCATTAACTTTCAGAGAGAAAGTGAAGCCTATAAAAAGCGTTGTAGAGAAAGGTAAGCTTCACACCTCGAATAATTTTCAGTAAAAAAAATGGCATCATACAACGTAGCACTAGAAGAGCTGAGGAAGAAGGCCTTTGAAGAGGACTTATTCCTGAACATCAGGCATCCAGAGGGTGAAACTACCATCGCGGAGCTGACACGGACACTGCTGGAAGAGGACCTGCGTCCAGAGTTGGAGAGAGACCTGAAGGAATTTCTTGCCTTCGTGGAGGAGGTGCAAGAACTCAGCCGGCTTGAACTCAAGCTGCTGGAAGAAAAAGAAATCTTGGAAGAGAAGCTCAGGACTTCAGAAGAGATTCTGGAGAAAGATGAGCTAAAGGTCAGACTCAACAACATCCAGCATGTACTGGAGCATCTGGAGAAGAATAGGTCAGAGCAGCGCCAGGAGTGCAGAAGAATGAGGAGGGATCCTCCATTCTAGATTTATATGATGTAAAGAAATATGATGTAAACATAGAACAATCATGAATAAAACAAGTTTGGCAAACATATGTGACATAAGTATATAGTTATGCATATATAATCACAAACGAACAAAAGAGAATAAATAAATAAATAAAGAAACAGAGTTTAAAT
The DNA here is from genome assembly GCF_012489685.1 of Lotus japonicus. Classification (NCBI taxonomy): domain Eukaryota; kingdom Viridiplantae; phylum Streptophyta; class Magnoliopsida; order Fabales; family Fabaceae; genus Lotus; species Lotus japonicus. Next base: position 28,842,765 of record NC_080044.1, read on the forward strand.
AAAACAACGTGAAATAAAGAGAAAGAAAAAAAAGAGATCCTAAAACTAAGGTTTGTCAGTGCGGCGCAGAAGTTCCATCATCATTTGCTTCATCTCAATCAGCATGGATTCATGAGTGTCAAGACGTTGTTCCATGATGTCGAGTCTGGATGAGCTTGTCTGAGTAGAGCTGGAAGGAACATTCTGAGCAGCTTGAGGTTCTGGAATGGAAGCAGAAGCAGCAGGAGTAAACACAACTGGTGCAAGTCGCTCTGCCTCAGCCTCAGCTTCAAGACGCTCTGCCTCAAGTCTGGCTTGTTCAGCCTGAGCTGTTGCTTGACGTGCAGCTTCTTCTGCTTGTTCTTTCTTTCTCTTGGCTTCTTCAATAGCTTCAAGAAGCTTATTTCTCTGTTCTAGTTCATGAAGAGCCACCCGTCTAGCAAACCTTTGCTTGGCAGCCTCAATCCTCTGACTTCCCTCTGCATGCAGGAGCTGCATCATGATTGGAAACTGAGCCACTAGCCAAGTGCTCAAATTGTTCCACTCATCAGCCACACTTTCAGCATTCTCACTGAGGTCAGTCTGACCGTGCACATTGCGGAGCCTCAAGGAGGCTTCATGATAGAAAATATTGATGCACTCAGAGAGAGATGTGGGTTGGAGGTGAGTATAGGGAATGATGGAGAGGTTGGTTTCAGGAGAGGCTGGGTGATTGCTGCTATGAGCTTCAGAGGCACCTTGTGGAGAACCAATGTTAATCATGGGAGCATTGGGTTCAGAGGTTCCAAGGTGAGGGTCTGAAGTTTCAACCAGAGGGTGAGGTGATCTAACCGAGGATTGGTTAGACACTGATTGTTCGGGTTCAGGGTCTGGTTGAATGGGCTCTTGTTGGTCAGGGACAGGGTGAGCTTGTTGAACTAAGGGGTCTGCCTCTTGGATAGGATTGGCCAAGATAGGTTCATCTGGGTCAACTAGACGTTCAGGTCTAGGGCCAGGATATCTCCTAGGGCTTGGACAGGTAAGGTAATACTCTTCCAAGGCAGATACCTTCTCTTTTCTAACCTCCATGAATTTTCTAATTGATTCAGAGGTATTGGAGGGAGGAGAGTCAATAACATTGATTGGGAAGGATACAGGTGTGAAGGCTGTTGAAGAGTCTGTATCCGTGGTTCTGGCAGCAGGACGTGCTGATGCTCTGGGAGCAGAGTGATCAGACGTTCTGGGTTGTGGTTCTGTTTGGTTGGGCTCGGGTTGGTCATGGATGATGGGTTCAGAAGATAATGGGTCGTACGGAATGGTAATGAGAGAGGTTGGATCTTCTGACCTAGAGGTTTGGGTCTGAAGCAAATTCCAGAGAGGTGCTTCAGTAGGAGAAGGTTGAAAGAAGGAGGATCTTGGGGAATGTGGTGGAGTGGTGGTTTGTGCGGCTGGCTGGGATTCAGGAATAGGAGTGAGGGGATTTGAGGAGTGTTTGAGCATAGCAGAAATAGGGAGTGCATCAAATAAATTCAAATCATCATCAGAAGCAAGTGCAGGCTTACTTGAATGTGCTGATGATCGAGTCACTCTGGCAGGAGGTTCAGTCCTTCTGACCACTGCAGCAGCTGGTTCCACCCGAGTAGGCTTCACCACGATTCTGACTTTCTTCTGCTTTTTCTTTGGAGGACCATCCTCACTATCATCATCATCACCATCATCAGGCTTGCTCTTCGTCTTCTTGACCAGAGGGACATCAGATTCTTCAGAGGATTCTTCCAGAACCATCTTCCTCTTGGTTTTCTTCTTGGGAGGAGAAGGAAACTCTGGAGCTGGTGGAAGTCTGCTGACGAAATCATCAAGGTCAATCTCGAATCCTTGAGCCCTGAGGTCTTCAACATAGCATCTGATGGCGTCAGGATGGTCTGCTTGAGTCCACAGAGGGTAGTCATTCAGAGGCATTCTTCTTCCTCTGATCTCAGAAGATGTGTCTTCACGAGCAGGAGCAATCTTTTTCTGGACCAAACCCATTTTCTTCAGAGAGTTGGCAGTGAAGACATCGCTGACAATTGAGCTCAAGTCCTCTGTGCAACCAGCATTGATCAAATCTTGCACCAAGTTGCTTTCAATGAGAAAGTCTGAGAGCAGCCTCCCAAAAGGGATATATTTGATTGCAGACTTGATGGAGGCGGTGGTGCGAGACTTCCGGATGCATTCCTTCAAGTAGGAGAACAGGAAGTAGGGAAGGCAGATCTTCTCCTGATTTTGGATGAAAAACAGCATCGCCTTCTGGTTGAAGTTGATGTAATCTGGGGAACTGCCCTTCGGTCTCTGATTGATGCAGTTGAGCAGGATCTTGTGCCAGATCCTGAGTTTGGGGTGAAGGTCCATCACCTTGTAACTCGTCTTGCCCGGTTTGAAGGTGGTGTACAGGGCCTGGTTGACTATGTCCTTGGTGCTGGGTTTCAGCTTCGATTCCGTCAATTGGAAACGATACCCATAAGCAGTATCTGCACCTAGCAGATTCACGAATGACTTCTCAGTGATAATGATCTTCCTGCCAAGAATGTGAGAGACCACCTGAGTGTCATCGCAGTCTTCGTGCTTCCAGAATTCCTTTACCAATTTCTCATACACCGGTCCTTGAAGTCGGTTGAAATAATTTCCCCAACCTTGAGCTTGGACTTCAGGACGAAGATCAAACCCATTTGCAGCCAAGTTATCGAGGTTGAATCTCCATTCTGCCAGGACTTGGAGTTCCTCAGGAGGAAATACGTAGTGAACGGCACAGCCCCGTTCTGCAATAGGAACAATTTGCTCTTGAGCTTGAACTTGTTCTTGTGCCGGGTTCTCAGAGCCCCTTTGACCCGTTGCCAAACCTACTACCATGTGAGGGAACTGAGGTTCATCTGCAGCAGATCTTCTGGTTTGTCTCACCATTTTGAAGAGGTTGAAGGTTTGAGGTAGAAGATGAAGTTTGAAGGATGAAGAGAGATCGAGAGAGAAATCAAGAAAGAGGCGGTTTTGAAAAGCAGAGAGTGCGAGAGTGAAAACCGGAAGTGAGAGAGAACGTGTGTGTATAGTGGGTTTTATCAAATAACCGTTGTTGATTCAAAAAGCACTTTAAGATCAACGGTTGAAAATTAAAGATAGATAGTAACAGTAAAATACACAATCACACACAGGAGATAAGCATATCTACACGCAATCATAACAGACTGTCACACGGGCACAAGGAACTATGCATCAGAAATTCTGACACACGTGTTGTTGTCTCAGCTTCAGAGTCAGTACCAGTGGGCACACACACTCTGATTGAGTTACCTTCTGGACTAGACATCTTCTGATCAAGAAGTATCATAGTCAGAGGTTCTGATCCATCTTCACTCTGGACAAAAGTCCATGTTTAGATTTTTCAGAATAAAATTAAATCTATCTTCAGCTAAGGGCTTTGTAAAGATATCTGCCCATTGATGGTCAGTATCAACAAACTTCAGAAGAAGTACGTCCTTTTGTACATAATCTCTAATAAAGTGATACTTTACCTCAATGTGCTTTGCCCTTGAATGCAAGATAGGATTCTTACTCAATGAGATTGCAGCAGTGTTATCACAATAGATTGGGATATTGCTCTCAAGGATCTGATAATCCTCCAGCTGATGTTTCATCCAGAGCATCTGAGTGCTGCATATTGCTGCTGAGATATATTCTGCCTCTGCAGTTGATAGTGCAATGGTTGATTGCCTCTTGCTTGCCCATGAGACTAGATTGCCTCCCAGAAATTGACAATTTCCGGAAGTACTTTTTCTCTCTGTTCTATCTCCAGCATAATCAGCATCACAATAACCTGAAAGCTTATACTCTGATGTTTTCTTATACATCAAGCCTAGGTTAGTGGTGCCTTTCAGATACCTTAGGATCCTCTTAACAGCAGTTAAGTGGGTTTCCCTTGGATCTGATTGGAAACGAGCACATAAGTGAACACTAAATAGTATGTCTGGCCTAGATGCAGTTAAGTATAGAAGTGAACCTATCATTCCACGATAGAGCTTCTGACATACTTTACCACTTTTATCTTCTTTCTCCAGAATGCATGTTGGATGCATTGGAGTCTTGGCCACTGTAGATTCCAGCATATTGAACTTCTTCAGAAGTTCTTTAGTGTACTTGCTCTGATGGATATATGTTCCTTCTGGTGTTTGATCAACTTGTATTCCCAGAAAGTACTTTAATTCTCCCATCATACTCATCTCAAATTCAGCCTGCATCATCTCAGAAAATTCTTTGCATAGAGATTGATTAGCAGAACCAAATATAATATCATCAACATAAATTTGCACAATTAAGATATCATCTTTATAAGTCTTGCAAAAAAGAGTTGTATCTACTTTACCCCTTACAAACTCATTCTCCAGAAGGAATGAGCTAAGTCTCTCATACCATGCTCTGGGAGCTTGCTTCAGACCGTAGAGTGATTTCTTCAATTTGAACACATGGTCTGGTTTCTTTTCATCTTCAAAACCTGGGGGTTGATGAACATAGACTTCCTCTGAGATATAACCATTTAGGAAGGCACTCTTTACGTCCATCTGATGTAGAACTATGTTGTGATTTACTGAGAAAGAGATCAACAGTCTGATTGCCTCCAGTCTTGCTACCGGAGCAAATGTTTCAGTGTAGTCTATTCCTTCTTGCTGGCTGTAGCCTTGAGCAACTAGCCTTGCCTTGTTTCTGACTACATCTCCTTTCTCATTCAGCTTGTTTCTGAATACCCATTTCGTTCCAATAACATGAACATTCTCAGGCTTCTTCACTAAGCTCCAAACATCGTTCTTGGAAAATTGATTCAATTCTTCTTCCATGGCCAGAATCCACTCCTTGTCCTGAAGAGCTTCATCTATGGACTTGGGTTCAATTAAGGACACCAATCCTTTCAGACTCAGCAAGGTCTCTTCAGAGGGTCTGAAGGCAGATCTGGTTCTGACTAGTTCATCTTTGTTGCCCAGAATCAATTCCTTAGGATGAGCTGCAGTGATTCTGCTCTTCTTCAGAGTTTGTGAGTTAGAGGGACCAGCTTCTTCCTCTGGTTCATCTTCCTCTGGCTCAACTTCCTCTGGAGCTTTGCCTTTGTCAGAAACATTAATGCTTAAATCTGCAAACTTTTCAACTAGCTTTGACTGGTCAGAGTCAAGCTTATCATCAAATCTAACATGAATAGATTCTTCAATAGTCTTAGCATCAGTATTATAAAATCTAAAACCTTTAGATCTATCAGAATAACCAAGTAATAGACACTTAGAAGACTTAGCATCAAATTTATGCAATCTATCCTTAGTATTGAGAACATAACAAACACAGCCAAAAGGATGAAAATAAGAAATGTTGGGTTTTATGTTCTTCCACAATTCATAAGGAGTCTTATTCAGAATTGGTCTCACAGAGATTCTGTTCTGAATGTAACATGCTGTATTTACTGCCTCTGCCCAAAAGTGCTTAGCCATGCCAGTTTCTTGGAGCATGGTTCTAGCCATCTCCTGAAGAGTTCTGTTCTTCCTCTCAACAACACCATTTTGTTGAGGAGTTCTGGGACAAGAGAAATCATGTGCAATTCCATAGGAATCAAACAGACTCTCAAACTTGTCATTCTCAAACTCTCCACCATGGTCACTTCTGACACGCACAATCCTACAAGCCTTCTCGTTTTGAACTTGAGCAATGAAGGTAGAGAACACAGCATGAGACTCATCCTTGCGGGTTAGAAACTTTACCCATGTCCAGCGGCTATAGTCATCAACGATAACCATCCATATCTCTTGCCACCTATAGACTCAGTTTTCACTGGTCCAAACAGGTCGATATGCAGAAGTTCTAACGGCCTTGAGGTTGAGACAACATTCTTTGCCTTGAAAGGGACTTTTGTGAATTTGCCTTTCTGACATGCTTCACAAAGAGCGTCTGAAGCGAACTTCAGATTGGGTAAGCCCCTGACAAGTTTAGCTTGCTCAGCTGAG
>NC_080044.1:28848830-28885260 GCF_012489685.1 Lotus japonicus
GCAGAAGCTGAATAGTGGAAACTCTGAAGTCCAGAAGCAAGAAACTCTGAAGGCCATGTTCTTCCGTCTGAGTTCAGAATCAGAAGATACAATGGTCAGAGGATCTGTGCTTTCCCTCTGACTCTGATCAACCCGGCTTCACAAGTTCCAATATGAAGTATTCCTCCGATCAGAAGTCTCCTAGGTTAAAAGGTCAAGTCGCTATTCAAGTACAAAAGCAAGTGTACTTCCTGACGACCTACCTAACGTTCTCAAGCCACAGCAGAAGCTGGATTTTCCAGAACTGCCCTCCAATGGTAGCATTTCCCATGCAACGCTCAACCCTAATCCTTGGAGTATATATAGAGGCTGAAGATTGAAAGAAGCGGCTAGAAAGAAGAGAAGAAGTAATACACACGCGCTAGACATATTCAAAATATTCTAAGCTTTCTTTCATCTGAAATTCATTGAGTTTACAATTAGCTTTTTAGAAGCAAATCTCTTGTAAACAATTCTTTGATAAACAGTTTGTTTAGTTCCTTTAGGAGATCAAGGTTGATCGGATCCTAGAGAAGACTAAGAGAGTGAATCTTAGTGTGAGCTAAGTCAGTGTAATTGTTAGTCACTTGTAGGTTTCAAGTGCAGTTGTAACTCTTACCTGATTAGTGGATTGCCTTCATTCGAAGAAGGAAGAAATCACTTAACGGGTGGACTGGAGTAGCTTGAGTGATTTATCAAGTGAACCAGGATAAAATCCTTGTGTGCTTTTCTATCTCTTATCTTTAGCACTTAAGTTCTCGAAAGATTTGTCCTAAATCTTTAAGGTGGAAGTTTTGTTCTGAAAACGTTATTCAAACCCCCCCTTTCTACCGTTTTTCATACCTTCAATTGGTATCAGAGCGCAAGTTCTGATTACCACACTAACAGTGTTCAGTGATCCGGGCCGGTGTGAAAACCAATGGCTGCCACCACCAGTGAAACTCAAAGAGATGGTTACAATGCAAAGCCTCCTATGTTCGACGGTCAAAGGTTCGAATATTGGAAAGATAGACTGGAAAGTTTCTTTCTGGGTTTCGATGCAGATCTCTGGGATATTATTGTGGATGGCTACGAGCGTCCAGTTGATGCAGATGGCAAGAAGATCCCAAGGTCAGAGATGACTGCAGATCAAAAGAAGCTGTACTCACAACATCACAAAGCAAGAGCAATTCTTCTAAGTACTATTTCCTATGAAGAGTACCAGAAGATTACAGATCGTGAGTTTGCTAAAGGCATTTTTGAATCTCTGAAGATGTCTCATGAAGGAAACAAGAAAGTCAAAGAATCAAAGGCATTGTCTTTGATCCAAAAGTATGAATCCTTCATCATGGAGCCAAATGAGTCCATTGAAGAAATGTTCTCCAGATTTCAATTGCTTGTAGCTGGCATACGACCTCTCAGCAAGAGCTACACAACAAAAGATCATGTCATAAGGGTCATCAGGTGTCTTCCTGAAAGTTGGATGCCTTTGGTGACTTCAATAGAGCTCACGAGAGACGTTGAGAATATGAGTTTAGAAGAACTCATCAGCATTTTGAAATGCCATGAGCTGAAGCGCTCAGAGATGCAAGATCTGAGGAAAAAGTCCATAGCCTTGAAATCCAAATCTGAAAAGGCTAAGGTTGAGAAGTCAAAGGCTCTTCAAGCTGAAGAAGAAGAATCTGAAGAAGCATCAGAAGATTCTGATGAAGATGAGCTGACTCTGATCTCCAAGAGACTCAACCGCATCTGGAAGCACAGGCAGAGCAAGTTCAAAGGCTCTGGAAAGGCAAGAGGAAAGTCTGAATCCTCAGGTCAGAAGAAGTCATCAATCAAGGAAGTCACTTGCTTTGAGTGCAAAGAATCAGGGCACTACAAAAGTGACTGTCCAAAATTGAAGAAGGACAAGAAGCCAAAGAAGCACTTCAAGACCAAGAAGAGTCTGATGGTGACATTTGATGAATTAGAGTCAGAGGATGTTGACTCTGATGGTGAAGTCCAAGGACTCATGGCCATTGTCAAAGACAAAGGAGCAGAGTCAAAGGAAGCTGTTGACTCTGACTCAGAATCAGAAGGAGATCCTAACTCAGACGATGAAAATGAGGTATTCGCTTCTTTCTCTACCTCTGAACTGAAACATGCTTTGTCTGATATCATGGATAAGTATAACTCTTTATTGTCTAAGCATAAAAAGTTGAAAAAGAACTTATCTGCTGTTTCCAAGACTCCTTCTGAACATGAGAAAATTATTTCTGATTTGAAAAATGAAAATCATGCTTTGGTAAATTCTAACTCTGTGCTTAAGAACCAGATTGCGAAGTTAGAAGAAATTGTTGCCTGTGATGCCTCTGATTGTAGAAATGAATCTAAGTATGAAAAGTCTTTTCAAAGATTCCTAGCTAAAAGCGTGGATAGAAGCCTAATGGCTTCAATGATCTATGGCGTAAGCAGAAATGGAATGCATGGCATTGGCTATTCTAAACCAATTAGAAATGAGCCCTCTGTGTCTAAAGCTAAATCTTTATATGAATGCTTTGTTCCCTCTGGTACCATATTGCCTGATCCTGTACCTGCTAAGGTTGCTAAAAACCCTCTTAAAAAGGGATCTTTCTCTATGACTAAATATCATGCAAATATTCCTTTAAAATATTATGTTGAGACACCCAAGGTGATCAGAACCTCTGGGGTAACTAACAAAAGAGGACCCAGAAAGTGGGTACCTAAGGACAAGATTATCTATGTTGCAGATATCCTTGATAGCTCCACTGAAACACCAATCATGGTATCTGGACAGTGGATGCTCGCGTCACATGACGGGAGAAAAGCGTATGTTCCGAGAGCTGAAACTTAAGCCTGGAGGCGAAGTTGGCTTCGGAGGAAATGAAAAGGGTAAAATTATTGGTACTGGTACTATTTGTGTAGATAGTAGTCCATGCATTGATAATGTTTTATTGGTAGACGGCTTAACACATAACTTATTGTCTATAAGTCAATTAGCTGACAAGGGTTATGATGTTATATTCAATCAAAAGTCCTGCCGGGCTGTAAGTCAGATCGATGGCTCTGTTCTGTTTAACAGCAAGAGGAAGAACAACACTTATAAGATCAGATTATCTGAGTTGGAGGCTCAGAATGTGAAGTGCCTTCTGTCTGTTAATGAAGAGCAGTGGGTATGGCATAGACGGTTAGGGCATGCCAGTATGAGAAAGATTTCTCAGCTGAGCAAGCTAAACCTTGTCAGGGGCTTACCCAATCTGAAGTTCGCTTCAGACGCTCTTTGTGAAGCATGTCAGAAAGGCAAATTCACAAAAGTCCCTTTCAAGGCAAAGAATGTTGTCTCAACCTCAAGGCCGTTGGAACTTCTGCATATCGACCTGTTTGGACCAGTGAAAACTGAGTCTATAGGTGGCAAGAGATATGGGATGGTTATCGTTGATGACTATAGCCGCTGGACATGGGTAAAGTTTCTAACCCGCAAGGATGAGTCTCATGCTGTGTTCTCTACCTTCATTGCTCAAGTGCAAAACGAGAAGGCTTGTAGGATTGTGCGTGTCAGAAGTGACCATGGTGGAGAGTTTGAGAATGACAAGTTTGAGAGTCTGTTTGATTCCTATGGAATTGCACATGATTTCTCTTGTCCCAGAACTCCTCAACAAAATGGTGTTGTTGAGAGGAAGAACAGAACTCTTCAGGAGATGGCTAGAACCATGCTCCAAGAAACTGGCATGGCTAAGCACTTTTGGGCAGAGGCAGTAAATACAGCATGTTACATTCAGAACAGAATCTCTGTGAGACCAATTCTGAATAAGACTCCCTATGAACTGTGGAAGAACATAAAACCCAACATTTCTTATTTTCATCCTTTTGGCTGTGTTTGTTATGTTCTCAATTCTAAGGATAGATTGCATAAATTTGATGCTAAGTCTTCTAAGTGTCTATTACTTGGTTACTCTGATAGATCTAAAGGTTTTAGATTTTATAATACTGATGCTAAGACTATTGAAGAATCTATTCATGTTAGATTTGATGATAAGCTTGACTCTGACCAGTCAAAGCTAGTTGAAAAGTTTGCAGATTTAAGCATTAATGTTTCTGACAAAGGCAAAGCTCCAGAGGAAGTTGAGCCAGAGGAAGATGAACCAGAGGAAGAAGCTGGTCCCTCTAACTCACAAACTCTGAAGAAGAGCAGAATCACTGCAGCTCACCCTAAGGAATTGATTCTGGGCAACAAAGACGAACCAGTCAGAACCAGATCTGCCTTCAGACCCTCTGAAGAGACCTTGCTGAGTCTGAAAGGATTGGTGTCCTTAATTGAACCCAAGTCCATAGATGAAGCTCTTCAGGACAAGGAGTGGATTCTGGCCATGGAAGAAGAATTGAATCAATTTTCCAAGAACGATGTTTGGAGCTTAGTGAAGAAGCCTGAGAATGTTCATGTTATTGGAACAAAATGGGTATTCAGAAACAAGCTGAATGAGAAAGGAGATGTAGTCAGAAACAAGGCAAGGCTAGTTGCTCAAGGCTACAGCCAGCAGGAAGGAATAGACTACACTGAAACATTTGCTCCAGTAGCAAGACTGGAGGCAATCAGACTATTGATCTCTATCTCAGTAAATCACAACATAGTTCTACTTCAGATGGACGTAAAGAGTGCCTTCCTAAATGGTTATATTTCAGAGGAAGTCTATGTTCATCAACCCCCAGGTTTTGAAGATGAGAAGAAACCAGACCATGTGTTCAAATTGAAGAAATCACTCTATGGTCTGAAACAAGCTCCCAGAGCATGGTATGAGAGACTCAGCTCATTCCTTCTAGAGAATGAGTTTGTAAGGGGTAAAGTAGATACAACTCTTTTTTGCAAGACTTATAAAGATGATATCTTAATTGTGCAAATTTATGTTGATGATATTATATTTGGTTCTGCTAATCAATCTCTATGCAAAGAATTTTCTGAGATGATGCAGGCTGAATTCGAGATGAGTATGATGGGAGAATTAAAGTACTTTCTGGGAATACAAGTTGATCAAACACCAGCAGGAACATATATCCATCAGAGCAAGTACACTAAAGAACTTCTGAAGAAGTTCAATATGCTGGAATCTACAGTGGCCAAGACTCCAATGCATCCTACATGCATTCTGGAGAAAGAAGATAAAAGTGGTAAAGTATGTCAGAAGCTCTATCGTGGCATGATAGGTTCACTTCTATACTTAACTGCATCTAGGCCAGACATATTATTTAGTGTTCACTTATGTGCTCGCTTCCAATCAGATCCAAGGGAAACCCACTTAACTGCTGTTAAGAGGATCCTAAGGTATCTGAAAGGCACCACTAACCTTGGCTTGATGTATAAGAAAACATCAGAGTATAAGCTTTCAGGTTATTGTGATGCTGATTATGCTGGAGACAGAACAGAGAGAAAAAGTACTTCTGGAAATTGTCAATTTCTGGGAAGCAATCTAGTCTCATGGGCAAGCAAGAGGCAATCAACCATTGCACTATCAACTGCAGAAGCAGAATATATCTCAGCAGCAATATGCAGCACTCAGATGCTCTGGATGAAACATCAGCTGGAGGATTATCAGATCCTTGAGAGCAATATCCCAATCTATTGTGATAACATTGCTGCAATCTCATTAAGTAAGAATCCTATCTTGCATTCAAGGGCAAAGCACATTGAGGTAAAGTATCACTTTATTAGAGATTATGTACAGAAGGGCGTACTTCTTCTGAAGTTTGTTGATACTGACCATCAATGGGCAGATATCTTTACAAAGCCCTTAGCAGAGGATAGATTTAATTTTATTCTGAAAAATCTAAACATGGACTTTTGTCCAGAGTGAAGATGGATCAGAACCTCTGACTATGATACTTCTTGATCAGAAGATGTCTAGTCCAGAAGGTAATTCAATCAGAGTGTGTGTACCCACTGGTACTGACTCTGACGCTGAGACAACAACATGTGTGTCAGAATTTCTGATGCATAGTTCCTTGTGCCCGTGTGACAGTCTGTTATGATTGCGTGTAGATATGCTTATCTCCTGTGTGTGATTTGTGTATTTTACTGCTACTATCTATCTTTAATTTTCAACCGTTGATCTTAAAGTGCTTTTGAATCAACAACGGTTATTTGATAAAACCCACTATACACACACGTTCTCTTCACTTCCGGTTTTCGCTCTCGCTCTCTCTGCTTTTCAAAACCGCCTTTTCTCGATTTCTCTCTCGATCTCTCTTCATCTTTCAACCTTCATCTTCTACCTCAAACCTTCAACCACTTCAAAATGGTGAGACAAACCAGAAGATCTACTGCAGATGCACCTCAGTTCCCTCACATGGTAGTTGGTCTAGCAACGGGTCAAAGGGGCTCTGAGAATCCGACACAAGAACAAGTTCAAGCTCAAGAGCAGATCGTTCCAATTGCAGAACGGGGCTGTGCCGTTCACTGCGTATTTGCTCCTGAGGAACTTCAAGTCCTGGCAGAATGGAGATTCGACCTCGACAACCTGGCTGCAAATGGGTATGATATTCGTCCTGAAGTCCAAGCTCAAGGTTGGGGAAATTACTTCAACCGACTTCGAGGACCGGTGTATGAGAAGCTGGTAAAGGAATTCTGGAAGCACGCCGACTGCGATGATACTTAGGTGGTTTCTCACATTCTTGGAAGAAAGATCATCATCACTGAGAAGTCATTCGTGAATCTGCTAGGTGCAGACACTGCTTATGGGTATCGGTTCCAATTCACAGAGTCGAAGCTGAAACCCAGCACCAAAGACAAAATCAACCAGGCCCTGTACACCACCTTCAAACCGGGCAAGACGAGTTACAAGGTGATGGACCTTCAACCCAAACTCAGGATCTGGCACAAGATCCTACTCAACTGTATAAACCAGAGACCGAAGGGCAATTCTCCAGACTACATCAACTTCAACCAGAAGGTGATGTTGTTCTTCATCCAAGATCAGGAGAAGATCTGCCTTCCCTACTTCCTGTTCTCCTACTTGAAGGAATGCATCCGGAAGTCTCGCACCACCGCCTCCATCAAGTCTGCGATCAAATATATCCCTTTTGGGAGGCTGCTCTCAGACTTTCTCATTGAAAGCAACCTGGTGCAAGATCTGGTTAATGCTGGATGTGTAGAGGATCTGAGCACAATTGTCAGTGATGTCTTCACTGCAAACTCTCTGAAGAAGATGGGTTTGGTCCAGAAGAAGATTGCTCCTGCTCGTGAAGACACATCCTCTGAGATCAGAAGCAGACGGATGCCTCTGAATGACTACCCACTGTGGACTCAGGCAGACAATCCTGAAGCCATCCGGTGCTATGTCGAAGACCTAAGGGCTCAAGGCTTCGAAATTGATCTTGATGATTTCTTCAGCAGACTGCCGCCAGCTCCAGAGTTTCCTTCTCCTCCCAAGAAGAAAGCTCAGAGGAAGATGGTTCTGGAAGAATCCTCTGAAGAATCTGATGTCCCTCTGGTCAAGAAGACGAAGAGAAAGCCTGATGATGGTGATGATAGTGATAGTGAGGATGGTCCTCCTAAGAAGAAGCAGAAGAAGGTCAGAATCGTGGTGAAGCCTACTCGGGTGGAACCAGCTGCTGAAGTAGTCAGAAGGACTGAACCTCCTGCCAGAGTGACTAGATCATCAGCACATTCAAGTAAGCCTGCACTTGCTTCTGATGATGATTTGAATTTATTTGATGCACTCCCTATTTCTGCTATGCTCAAACACTCCTCAAATCCCCTCACTCCTATTCCTGAATCCCAGCCAGCCGCACAAACCACCACTCCACCACATTCCCCAAGATCTTCCTTCTTTCAACCTTCCCCTACTGAAGCACCTCTCTGAATTTACTTCAGAACCAACCCTCTAGGTCAGAAGATCCAACCTCTCTCATTACCATTCCATACGACCCATTATCTTCTGAACCCATCATCCATGACCACCCCGAGCCAACCCAAACAGAACCACAACCCAGAACGTCTGATCACTCTGTTCCCAGAGCATCAGAACGTCCTGCTATCAGAACCACAGATACAGACTCTTCAACAGCCTTTACACCTGTATCCTTTCCAATCAATGTTGCTGATTCTTCTCCCTCCAATAACTCTGAATCTAATAGAAAATTCATGGAGGTTAGAAAAGAAAAGGTGTCTACCTTAGAGGAATATTACCTTACTTGTCCCAGCCCTAGGAGATATCCTGGCCCTAGACCTGAACGTCTAGTTGACCCAGATGAACCTATCTTGGCCAATCCCGTACAAGAGGCAGACCCTTTGGCTCAACTAGCTCACCCTGTCCCTGACCAACAAGAGCCCATTCAACCAGACCCTGAACCCGAACAATCAGTGTCTAACCAATCCTCGGTTAGATCACCTCACCCTCTGGTTGAAACTTCAGACCCTCACCGTGGAACCTCTGAACCCAATGCTCCCATGATTAACATTGGTTCTCCACAAGGTGCCTCTGAAGCTCATAGCAGCAATCACCAAGCCTCTCCTGAAACCAACCTCTCCATCATTCCCTATACTCACCTCCAACCCACATCTCTCTCTGAGTGCATCAATATTTTCTATCATGAAACCTCCTTGAGGCTCCGCAATGTGCACGGTCAGACTGACCTCAGTGAGAATGCTGAAAGTGTGGCTGATGAGTGGAATAATCTGAGCACTTGGCTAGTGGCTCAGTTTCCAATTATGATGCAGCTCCTGCATGCAGAGGGAAGTCAGAGGATTGAGGCTGCCAAGCAAAGGTTTGCTAGAAGGGTGGCTCTTCATGAACTAGAACAGAGAAATAAGTTTCTTGAAGCTATTGAAGAAGCCAAGAGAAAGAAAGAACAAGCAGAAGAAGCTGCACGTCAGGCAGCAGCTCAAGCTGAACAAGCCAGACTAGAGGCAGAGCGACTTGAAGCTGAGGCTGAAGCCCTTAGATGCCAAGCACTTGCACCAGTTGTGTTTACTCCTGCTGCTTCTGCTTCCAATCCAGATCCTCAAGCTGCTCAGAATGTTCCTTCCGGTTCTACTCAGCCAAGCTCATCCAGACTCGACATCATGGAACAGCGTCTTGACACTCATGAATCCATGCTGATTGAGATGAAGCACATGATGATGGAACTTCTGCGACGCACTGACAAACCTTAGTTTTAGGATCTCTTCTTTTTCCTTCTTTTTCGTTACCTTTGTTTTATCTTCTTATTAAACTCTGTTTCTTTTTATTTATTTATTCTTTTTTTTTTTCGTTTGTGATTATATATGCATATATATATATATTTGTGTCACATATGTTTGCAAAACTCGTTTTATTCATAATCTTTTTGTGTTTACATCATACTTTTCTTCCCTAAGAAGTCTAGAATGGAGGATCTCTCCTCATTCTTCTGCACTCCTGGCGCTGCTCTGACCTATCCTTCTCCAGACGATCCAGTACATGCTGGATGTTGCTGAGCCTGTTCTTCAGCTCATCCCTCTCCAGAATCTCTTCTGAAGTCTTGAGCTTCTCTTCCAAACTCTCTTTCTCTTCCAGCAGCTTGAGTTCAAGCCGGATGAGTTCTTGCACCTCCTCCACGAAGGCAAGAAATTCCTTCAGGTCTCTCTCCAACTCTGGACGCAGCTCCTCTTCCAGCAGTGTCCGTGTTAGCTCCGCGATGGTCGTTGTACCCTCTGGATGCCTAATGTTCAGGAACAAGTCCTCTTCAAAGGCCTTCTTCCTCAGCTCTTCTAGTGCTACGTTGTATGATGCCATTTTTCACTACAAATTGTTCACGGTGTGAAGCTTACCTTTCTCTCCAACGCTTTATATAGGCTTCACTTTCTCTCTGAAAGTTAATGCTCTTACAGTTTCTCGAGGTTAAGTTCTTGGTAACTGACCCTTCTATTTACTCCCTTGACCGGTGGTAAACGTTCTTCTCTTGCATTAACTCCTTTATTTATTTCGCCTACCTCTGATTCTTACATCGTTTTCATTTTCTTTAAACTTAGACCTTCTCTAAGGGGGAGTACCTTGTACTTCAAGCTAAGTTTTTAACACCCCAAGCTTTTTGCTTATGACAAAAAGGGGGAGTAAACCCAGTTTTTGATGTGTAAGATGTGTTAGTGTGATTTATTTTTCTTTTGGAGAATTTAAGAGTTCCACCTTCATGACCATAGATGTGTCACTGGGCAAATACAAGGAATACATTTCACTTCTTCTGAAGTGATTCTAAGTTGACTCTGATACCCAAGACTCTGATACCTTGTCCGTGACTCTGATTACTTATGCGCTCTGATTATTCGTTTTTCATCTATGTCATAAGTTTTTCACTCTGAACTCTTATATCATTTAGCTCAGAATCTAGACTTTACTAACGTTTTCATCAAGTATTAGATTCAGGGGGAGCTAAGCTCAGAATCAAGCAGTGACTTGAATTCAGTATGAGCAAGATAAACTATTCACATCAGGATAAGTATTATTCTATATCTCTAAACTCTGAGTGAATTCAGTTTGATGTTTAAGAATTGTTCATCAAAAATCTTAGTTTTGTCATCATCAAAAAGGGGGAGATTGTAAGATCAAGTTTTGATCTAGTAGTACAACTCTATGTTTTGATGATTACAAGTTAACCTTTTGATATGAACAATTGTGGTACTCTAACGTGTTTCTCTGAGTGTGCTATTTACAGGCTCTGACCTCAACTCAATCTCACACAAATCAGAAGCACTGTGTATAAAGAGTAACCCAAGCAACGCTTTCGCATTCACCATGTTCAGTATGAACAGTGGAAAAGCTTCAGAAGTTCTGAAGTTATACAAACTCTGATGAGGAATCAGTCACTAAAAGCTCTGAAGATCCAGAAGTTCTGATAACCAAGAAACACTGAAGGTTCAGATGTTCTGATGGTGTAGAAGACTCTGAAGTTGCAGAAGCTGAATAGTGGAAACTCTGAAGTCCAGAAGCAAGAAACTCTGAAGGCCATGTTCTTCCGTCTGAGTTCAGAATCAGAAGATACAATGGTCAGAGGATCTGTGCTTTCCCTCTGACTCTGATCAACCGGCTTCACAAGTTCCAATATGAAGTATTCCTCCGATCAGAAGTCTCCTAGGTTAAAAGGTCAAGTCGCTATCCAAGTACAAAAGCAAGTGTACCTTCCTGACGACCTACCTAACGTTCTCAGCCACAGCAGAAGCTGGATTTTCCAGAACTGCCCTCCAACGGTAGCATTTCCCATGCAACGCTCAACCCTAATCCTTGGAGTATATATAGAGGCTGAAGATTGAAAGAAGCGGCTAGAAAGAAAGAGAAGAAGTAATACACACGCGCTAGACATATTCAAAATATTCTAAGATTTCTTTCATCTGAAATTCATTGAGTTTACAATTAGCTTTTTAGAAGCAAATCTCTTGTAAACAATTCTTTGATAAACAGTTTGTTTAGTTCCTTTAGGAGATCAAGGTTGATCGGATCCTAGAGAAGACTAAGAGAGTGAATCTTAGTGTGAGCTAAGTCAGTGTAATTGTTAGTCACTTGTAGGTTTCAAGTGCAGTTGTAACTCTTACCTGATTAGTGGATTGCCTTCATTCGAAGAAGGAAGAAATCACCTTAACGGGTGGACTGGAGTAGCTTGAGTGATTTATCTAGTGAACCAGGATAAAATCCTTGTGTGCTTTTCTATCTCTTATCTTTAGCACTTAAGTTCTCGAAAGATTTGTCTAAATCTTTAAGGTGGAAGTTTTGTTCTGAAAACGTTATTCAAACCCCCCCTTTCTACCGTTTTTCATACCTTCAACATGCATTGTCTGATATCATGGATAAGTATAACTCCTTATTGTCTAAGCATAAGAAGCTGAAAAGAACTTATCTGCTGCTTCCAAGACTCCTTCTAAACATGAGAAAATTATTTCTGATTTGAAAAATGATAATCATGCTTTGATCAATTCTAACGCTGTGCTTAAGAACCAGATTGCTAAGTTAGAAGAAATTGTTGCCTGTGATGCCTCTGATTGTAGAAATGAATCTAAGTATGAAAAATCTTTTCAAAGATTTCTAGCTAAAAGCGTGGATAGAAGCTTAATGGCTTCAATGATCTATGGCGTAAGCAGAAATGGAATGCATGGCATTGGCTATTCTAAACCAATTAGAAATGAGCCTTCTATGTCTAAAGCTAAATCCTTGTATGAATTCTTTGTTCCCTCTGGTACCATATTGCCTGATCCTTTACCTGCTAAAGTTGCTAAAAACCCTCTTAAAAAGGGATCCTTCTCTATGACTAAATATCATGCAAATATTCCTTTAAAATATCATGTTGAGACACCCAAGGTGATCAGAACCTCTGGGGTAACTAACAAGAGAGGACCCAGAAAGTGGGTACATAAGGACAAGATTATCTATGTTGCAGATATCCTTGATAGCTCCACTGAAACACCAATCATGGTATCTGGACAGTGGATGCTCGCGTCACATGACGGGAGAAAGGCGTATGTTCCGAGAGCTGAAACTTAAGCCTGGAGGCGAAGTTGGCTTTGGAGGAAATGAAAAGGGTAAAATTGTTGGTACTGGTACTATTTGTGTAGATAGTAGTCCATGCATTGATAATGTGTTATTGGTAGATGGCTTAACACATAACTTATTGTCTATAAGTCAATTAGCTGACAAGGGTTATGATGTTATTTTCAATCAAAAGTCCTGCCGGGCTGTAAGTCAAATCGATGGCTCTGTTCTGTTTAACAGCAAGAGGGAGAACAACATTTATAAGATCAGATTATCTGAGTTGGAGGCTCAGAACGTGAAGTGCCTTCTGTCTGTTAATGAAGAGCAGTGGGTATGGCATAGACGGTTAGAGCATGCCAGTATGAGAAAGATTTCTCAGCTGAGCAAGCTAAACCTTGTCAGGGGCTTACCCAATCTGAAGTTCGCTTCAGACGCTCTTTGTGAAGCATGTCAGAAAGGCAAATTCACAAAAGTCCCTTTCAAGGCAAAGAATGTTGTCTCAACCTCAAGGCCGTTGGAACTTCTGCATATCGACCTTTTTGGACCAGTGAAAACTGAGTCTATAGGTGGCAAGAGATATGGGATGGTTATCGTTGATGACTATAGCCGCTGGACATGGGTAAAGTTTCTAACCCGCAAGGATGAGTCTCATGCTGTGTTCTCTACCTTCATTGCTCAAGTGCAAAACGAGAAGGCTTGTAGGATTGTGCGTGTCAGAAGTGACCATGGTGGAGAGTTTGAGAATGACAAGTTTGAGAGTCTGTTTGATTCCTATGGAATTGCACATGATTTCTCTTGTCCCATAACTCCTCAACAAAATGGTGTTGTTGAGAGGAAGAACAGAACTCTTCAGGAGATGGCTAGAACCATGCTCCAAGAAACTGGCATGGCTAAGCACTTTTGGGCAGAGGCAGTAAACACAGCATGTTACATTCAGAACAGAATCTCTGTGAGACCAATTCTGAATAAGACTCATTATGAATTGTGGAAGAACATAAAACCCAACATTTCTTATTTTCATCCTTTTGGGTGTGTTTGTTATGTTCTCAATACTAAGGATAGATTGCATAAATTTGATGCTAAGTCTTCTAAGTGTCTATTACTTGGTTATTCTGAGAGATCTAAAGGTTTTAGATTTTATAATACTGATGCTAAGACTATTGAAGAATCTATTCATGTTAGATTTGACGATAAGCTTGACTCTGACCAGTCAAAGCTAGTTGAGAAGTTTGCAGATTTAAGCATTAATGTTTCTAACAAAGGCAAAGCTCCAGAGGAAGCTGAGCCAGAGGAAGATGAACCAGAGGAAGAAGCTGGTCCCTCTAACTCACAAACTCTGAAGAAGAGCAGAATCACTGCAGCTCACCCTAAGGAATTGATTCTGGGCAACAAAGACGAACCAGTCAGAACCAGATCTGCCTTCAGACCCTCTGAAGAGACCTTGCTCAGTCTGAAAGGATTGGTGTCCTTAATTGAACCCAAGTCTATAGATGAAGCTCTTCAGGACAAGGATTGGATTCTGGCCATGGAAGAAGAATTGAATCAATTCTCCAAGAACGATGTTTGGAGTTTAGTGAAGAAGCCTGAGAGTGTCCATGTAATTGGAACAAAATGGGTATTCAGAAACAAGCTGAATGAGAAAGGAGATGTAGTAAGAAACAAGGAAGGGCTAGTTGCTCAAGGCTACAGCCAGCCGGAAGGAATAGACTACACTGAAACATTTGCTCCAGTAGCACGACTGGAGGCAATCAAACTGTTGATCTCTTTTTCAGTAAATCACAACATAGTTCTACATCAGATGGACATGAAGAGTGCCTTCCTAAATGGTTATATTTCAGAGGAAGTCTATGTTCATCAACCCCCAGGTTTTGAAGATGAGAAGAAGCCAGACCATGTGTTCAAATTGAAGAAATCACTCTACGGTCTGAAGCAAGCTCCCAGAGCATGGTATGAGAGACTCAGCTCATTCCTTGTGGAGAATGAGTTTGTAAGGGGTAAAGTAGATACAACTCTCTTTTGCAAGACTTATAAAGATGATATCTTAATTGTGCAAATTTATGTTGATGATATTATATTTGGTTCTGCTAATCAATCTCTATGCAAAGAATTTTCTGAGATGATGCAGGCTGAATTTGAGATGAGTATGATGGGAGAATTAAAGTACTTTCTGGGAATACAAGTTGATCAAACACCAGAAGGAACATATATCCATCAGAGCAAGTACACTAAAGAACTTCTGAAGAAGTTCAATATGCTGGAATCTACAGTGGCCAAGACTCCAATGCATCCTACATGCATTCTGGAGAAAGAAGATAAAAGTGGTAAAGTATGTCAGAAGCTCTATCGTGGCATGATAGGTTCACTTCTATACTTAACTGCATCTAGGCCAGACATACTATTTAGTGTTCACTTATGTGCTCGTTTCCAATCAGATCCAAGGGAAACCCACTTAACTGCTGTTAAGAGGATCCTAAGGTATCTGAAAGGCACCACTAACCTTGGCTTGATGTATAAGAAAACATCAGAGTATAAGCTTTCAGGTTATTGTGATGTTGATTATGCTGGAGATAGAACAGAAAGAAAAAGTACTTCTGGAAATTGTCAATTTCTGGGAAGTAATCTAGTCTCATGGGCAAGCAAGAGGCAATCAACCATTGCACTATCAACTGCAGAGGCAGAATATATCTCAGCAGCAATATGCAGCACTCAGATGCTCTGGATGAAACATCAGCTGGAGGATTATCAGATCCTTGAGAGCAATATCCCAATCTATTGTGATAACACTGCTGCAATCTCATTGAGTAAGAATCCTATCTTGCATTCAAGGGCAAAGCACATTGAGGTAAAGTATTACTTTATTAGAGATTATGTACAGAAGGGCGTACTTCTTCTAAAGTTTGTTGATACTGACCATCAATGGGCAGATATCTTTACAAAGCCCTTAGCAGAGGATAGATTTAATTTTATTCTGAAAAATCTGAACATGGACTTTTGTCCAGAGTGAAGATGGATCAGAACCTCTGACTATGATACTTCTTGATCAGAAGATGTCTAGTCCAGAAGGTAACTCAATCAGAGTGTGTGTACCCATTGGTACTGACTCTGAAGCTGAGACAGCAACACGTGTATCAGTATTTCTGATGCATAGTTCCTTGTGCCCGTGTGACAGTCTGTTATGATTGCGTGTAGATGTGCTTCTCTCCTGTGTGTGATAGGTGTATTTACTGTTAATATCTATCTTTAATTTTCAACCGTTGATCTTAAATTGCTTTTTGAATCGACAACGGTTATTTGTCAAAACCCACTATACACACACGATCTCCTTCACTTCCGGTTTTCACTCTCTCTCTCTCTTGCTATTTCAAAACCGCTAATCCTCAATTTCTCTCTCGATCTCTCTTCATCTTTCAACCTTCATCTTCTACCTAAACCTTCAACCGCTTCAAAAATGGTGAGTCAAACCAGAAGAGCTACTGCAGATGCAACCCAGTTCCCTCATATGGTAGTTTGTCTAGCAACGGGTCAAAGGGGTCCTGAGAATCCGACACAAGATCAAGGTCAAGCTCAAGAGCAGATTATTCCAATTGCAGAACGGGGCTGTGCCGTTCACTGTGTATATGCTCCTGAGGAACTTCAAGTCCTGGCAGAATGGAGATTCGACCTCGACAACCTTGCTACGAATGGGTATGATCTTCGTCCTGAAGTCCAAGTCCAAGGTTGGGGAAATTACTTCAACAGGCTTCGAGGACCGGTGTATGATAAACTGATCAAGGAATTCTGGAAGCACGCCGACTGCGATGATACTCAGGTGGTATCTCACATTCTTGGAAGAAAGATCATCATCACAGAGAAGTCTTTCGTAAACTTGCTGGGTGCAGAAACTGCTTTTGGGTATCGTTTCCAGTTCACTGAATCGAAGCTGAAACCCAAGACGAAGGATGAAACCAACAAGGCCCTGTACACCAATTACAAACTGGGCAAGACGAATTACAAGGTGATGGACCTTCATCCCAAGCTCAGGATCTGGCACAAGATTTTGCTCCACTGCATAAACCAGAGACCAAAGGGCAGTTCCCCAGACTACATCAACTTCAACCAGAAGGCGATGTTGTTCTTCATCCAAGACAAGAAGAAGATATGCCTTCCCTACTTCCTGTTCTCCTACTTGAAGGAATGTATCTGGAAGTCTCGTACCACTGCCTCCATCAAGTCAGCAATCAAGTATATTCCCTTCGGGAGACTGTTGTCTGATCTCTTCATTGAGAGTGGCCTCATTCAAGATCTGATAAATGCTGGATGCACAGAGGATCTGACCACTATTGTCAGTGATGTCTTCACTGCAAATTCTCTGAAGAAAATGGGCCTAGTCAAGAAGAAGATTGCTCCTGCCCATGAAGACACATCTTCTGAGATCAGAAGTAGAAGGGTGCCTCTAAATGACTACCTTCTGTGGACACAGGCTGACAATCCTGAAGCCATTAGGTGTTATGTTGAAGACCTAAGGGCTCAAGGCTTTGAAATTGATCTCGATGAATTTTTCAGCCGACTGCCGCCAGCTCCAGAGTTTCCTTCTCCTATCAAGAAGAAAGCTCAGAGGAAGATGATCCTAGAAGAATCTTCTGAGGAATCAGATGTCCCTCTGATCAAAAAGAAGAAGGCTGGTCAATCCAAGAGAAAGCATGATGAAACCAACAAGCCTGATGATGGTGATGATGGTGATGATGGTGATAATGAGGATGGTCCTCCTAAGAAGAAGAAGAAGCAGGTCAGAATTGTGGTGAAGCCTACTCGGGTGGAACCTGCTGCTGAAGTGATCAGAAGGATTGAAACTCCTGCCAGAGTGACAAGATCATCAGCACATTCAAGTAAGTCTGTAGTTGCTTCTGATGATGATTTGAATTTATTTGATGCACTCCCCATATCAGCCATGCTCAAACACTCTTCAAATCCCCTCACTTCTATTCCTGAATCCCAACCAGCTGCACAAACCACCTCTCCACCACATTCCCCAAGGTCTTCATTTTTTCAACCCTCTACTACTGAAGCACCTCTCTGGAATTTGCTCCAGAACCAACCCTCTAGGTCAGACGAACCACCCTCTCTCATTACCATTTCGTACAACCCATTAACTTCTGAACCCATCATTCATGAACAACCAGAGCCTAACCCAACAGAACCTGGACCCAGAACGTCTGATCACTCTGTCCCGAGAGCATCAGAACGTCTGGCTCTCAGAACCACGGATACAGACTCTTCCACAGCCCTTACACCCGTATCCTTCCCAACCAATGTTGCTGACTCTTCTCCCTCCAATAACTCTGAATCCATTAGAAAATTCATGGAGGTCAGAAAAGAAAAGGTATCTACCTTAGAAGAGTATTATCTCACTTGTCCAAGCCCTAGGAGATATCCTGGCCCTAGACCTGAACGTCTAGTTGACCCAGATGAACCTATCTTGGCCAATCCTTTACATGAGGCAGACCCTTTGGCTCCACAAGCTCACCCTGTCCCTGACCAACAAGAGCCTATTCAACCAGAACCAGAACCAGAACAATCTGTGTCTAACCAATCCTCGGTTAGATCACCCCATCCTCTGGTTGAAACTTCAGAACCTCACATTGGAACCTCTGAACCAAATGCTCAAATGTTTAACATTGGCTCTCCACAAGGTGCCTATGAAGCTCACAGCAGCAATCACCCAGCCTCTCCTAAAACCAACCTCTCTATCATTCCTTACACTCACCTCCGACCCACATCTCTCTCTGAGTGCATCAATATTTTCTATCATGAAGCCTCTTTGATGCTACGCAATGTGCAAGGTCAGACTGACCTAAGTGAGAATGCTGAACATGTGGCTGAAGTGTGGAATAATCTGGGCACTTGGCTAGTGGCTCAAGTTCCAGTTATGATGCAGCTCCTGCATGCAGAAGGAAGTCAGAGGATCGAGGCCGCAAAGCAAAGGTTTGCTAGAAGGGTGGCTCTTCATGAACAAGAACAGAGACATAAGCTTCTTGAAGCTATTGAAGAGGCTAAGAGAAAGAAAGAACAAGCAGAAGAAGCTGCACGTCAAGCAGCAGCTCAAGCTGAACAAGCCAAACTAGAGGCAGAACGACTTGAAGCTGAGGCTGAAGCCCTTAGATGCCAAGCACTTGCACCAGTAGTATTTACTCCTGCTGCTTCTGCTTCCATTCCAGCTCCTCAAGCTGCTCAGAATGTTCCTTCCAGTTCTACTCAGTCAAGCTCGTCCAGACTCGACATCATGGAACAGCGTCTTGATACTCATGAATCCATGCTACTCGAAATGAAGCACATGATGATGGAACTTCTGCGTCGATCTGATAAACCCTAGTTTTAGGATCTCTTCGCTTTTCTTTTTCTTTAACTTTGTTTTATTTCGTTAACTTCTATTTCTTTTTATATATTTATTCTACTTTGTTCATGTGTGATTATCTATGCATATCTATCTATATTTTTGTCACATATGCTTGCAAAAATATTTTTATTCATAATTTTTTTTTTTACATCATACATTCTTTTCCTAAAGTCTAGAATGGAGGATCCCTCCTCATTCTTCTGCACTCCTGGCGCTGCTCTGACCTATCCTTCTCCAGACGCTCCAGTGCATACTGGATGTTGTTGAGCCTGTCCTTTAGCTCATCCCTCTCCAGAATCTCTTCTGCAGTCTTGAGCTTCTCTTCAAAACTCTCTTTTTCTTCCAGCAGCTTGCGTTCAAGCTGGCTGAGTTCTTGCACCTCCTCCACGAAGGCAAGAAATTCCCTCAGGTCTCTTTTCAACTCTTGACGCAGGTCCTTCTCCAGCAGTGTCCGTGTTAGCTCTGAGATGGTCCTAGTACCCTCTGGATGCCTGATGTTCAGGGACAAGTCCTCCTCAAAGGCCTTCCTTCTCAGCTCTTCTAGTGCTACGATGTATGATGCCATTTTTTTTCTTTACTGAAAATTGTTCGAGTTGTGAAGCTTACCTTTCTCTCCAACGCTTTATATAGGCTTCACTTTCTCTCCGAAAGTTAATGCTCCTACAGTTTCTCGAGGTTAAGTTCTTGGTAACTGACCCTCCTCTTTACTCCCTTGGCCGGTGGTAAACGTTCTTATCTTGCATTAACTCTTCTATTTATTTCGCCTAACTCTGATTCTTGCATCGTTTTCATTTTCTTTAAACTTAGACCTTCTCTAAGGGGGAGTACCTTGTACTTCAAGCTAAGTTTTTCACACCCCAAGCTTTTTGCTTATGACAAAAAGGGGAAGTAAACCCAGTTTTTGATGTGTAAGATGTGTTAGTGTGATTTTTTTTCTTTTGGAGAATTTAAGAGTTCCACCTTCATGACCATAGATGTGTCACTGGGCAAATACAAGGAATACATTTCACTTCTTCTGAAGTGATTATAATTTGACTCTGATACCCAAGACTCTGATACCTTGTCCGTGACTCTAATTACTTATGCGCTCTGATTACTCGATTTTCATCTATGTCATAAGTTTTTTCACTCTGAACTCTTATATCATTTAGCTCAGAATCTAGACTTTACTAACGTTTTCATCAAGTATTAGATTCAGGGGGAGCTAAGCTCAGAATCAAGCAGTGATTTGACTTCAGAATGAGCAAGATAAACTATTCACATCAGGATAAGTCTTACTCTATGTCTCTAAACTCTGAGTGAATTTAGTTTAATGTTTAAGAATTGTTCATCAAAAATCTTAGTTTTGTCATCATCAAAAAGGGGGAGATTGTAAGATCAAGTTTTGATCTAGTAGTACAACTCTATGTTTTGATGATTACAAGTTAACCTTTTGATATGAACAATTGTGGTACTCTAACGTGTTTTTCTGAGTGTGCTATTTACAGGCTCTGACCTCAACTCAATCTCACACAAATCAGAAGCACTGTGTTAAAGAGCGACCCAAGCAACGCTTTCGCATTCACCATGTTCAGTATGAACAGTGGAAAAGCTTCAGAAGTTCTGAAGTTATACAAACTCTGATGTGGACTCAGTCACTAGAAGTTCTGAAGATCCAGAAAGTCTGATAACCAAGAAACACTGAAGGCTCAGATATTCTGATGGTGTAGAAGACTCTGAAGATCCAGAAGCTGATTAGTGAAGTTCTGATGTCCAGAAGCAAGATACTCTGAAGACCATGTTCTTCCCTCTGAGTTCAGAATCAGAAGAAACAATGGTCAGAGGATCTGGGCTTTCCCTCTGACTCTGATCAACCGGCTTCACAAGTTCCAATATGAAGCATTCCCCTGATCAGAAGTCTCCTAGGTTTAAAGGTCAAGTCGCTATCCAAGTACAAAAACAACTGTACCTTCCTGACGACCTACCTAACAGTCTCAGACATAGCAGAAGCTGGATTTTCCAGAACTGCCCTCCAACGGTAGCATTTTCCATGCATCGCTCAACCCTAATCCTTGGAGTATATATAGAGACTGAAGACTGAAAGAAGCGGCTAGAAGCATTCATATACGCGCAAGACATATTCAAATTCTTCTAAGCTTTCTTTCATCTGAAATTCATTGAGTTTACTATTAGCTTTTTAGAAGCAAATCTCTTGTAAACAATTCTTTGATAAACAGTTTGTTTAGTTCCTTTAGGAGATCAAGGTTGATCGGATCCTAGAGAAGACTAAGAGAGTGAATCTTAGTGTGAGCTAAGTCAGTGTAATTGTTAGTCACTTGTAGGTTTCAAGTGCAGTTGTAACTCTTACCTGATTAGTGGATTGCCTTCATTCTAAGAAGGAAGAAATCACCTTAACGGGTGGACTGGAGTAGCTTGAGTGATTCATCAAGTGAACCAGGATAAAATCCTTGTGTGCTTTTCTATCTCTTATCTTTAGCACTTAAGTTCTCGAAAGATTTGTCAAAATCTTTAAGGTGGAAGTTTTATACTGAAAACGTTATTCAAACCCCCCCTTTCTACCGTTTTTCATACCTTCAGTAGGGACATATTTAGATGCAGTACCTTAAGCTCTGTTCGTGGTGGTTGTGAGATTTAAGTTTTCAAATTTTTTAAAAATAAAATCACGTTTTAGTTTCATTTTTCTTGGTTTTAAATTTTACATAAGTTGCAAACGTGAATGGAGAGAATGGAGGTTACTTAAACATGTAATAACATGTGGCCACTATCCAGAATCTCCGAATTTTATGGATGTAACGTAGTACAAGTAAGATGTGATTTTAAAACTAAAAACAACGATTAAAAAACCTTTGAAATGAGGTTAAAATTAAAATCACAACAAATTTTCCCGAATAGGTTTTGTTTTGAAATTCACATTTCGAAACTAAAACCACAAACCTCAACCACCCCGAACAAGGCTTTAGGTGCTGGTTAGTAACTTGAATAATTATTGACAATAATGAATAAAACTAGTTTTGGAAAATAACCAAATTTTCTCAAAGTTAAAAGGAATTAGATGATTTGCTTATGAGGTTATAATAGAATGGCATTCCTCATTCGACAAAAAATTGACAGGTTCGAATAGAATGATATTCATTTGAAGACGGAGGAAGAAGCAACGGGTTTAAAAAAAAAAAAAGGAAAAGAAAAAGTTAAGATTGAGATTTTATTTCAACTATTTGAGTAATGTATCAAATAATTGTCTTGAGAAGTGACTAACAATGAAATCTTGACTTTTAGAAAGTTAAGATTGAAGTTCCCTTTCAAGATGTATTTTATTTTAACTATTTGAGGAATATATCAAATAATTGCCTTGAGAAATGACTAACAATGAATTCTTGACTTATAGACGGAAACACACGGTTCCATTGACTTTTCCACGGAATCGCACGGTTCCATTGGCTTTTTTGCGTAACAAGTTTATTTGAGATGAATATTCTACGTTCTCCATTCCGACTTTCCTTTATTTTCTCTTGAACAACTCAATGCGACGTGTATGCCCTATATCAAATTCGCAACAAGGCCTTGCCCTCCCTGCAACCAACCTTAGTACAAAAGCAGATCAAGCCCTGGACACAAACCGGGAATGGCGTTTTTATGTGATACAATGTTTTATGAGGTTAGAATAGAATGACGTTCCTCATCTGACCAAAATTGAAGGATTCGAATAAAATGATATTCAATTCCTGGTATAGTAAAATACTTTATTTTTCAATTCCTTTTTCACTTTTCTTGCAGAATATACAATAAGATATCATGTATATATAAAAATAAATTGAAACTATATATTCATGATTAAAATAATAACAATAAGAAAACAAATAAAACATAATCACTATTAAATAACCTTCAATACAAATATAAAATAGATATATTTTTAAACTCCGGAATTTAATGTAGTTGGCAGTAATTGTTCGAAATTCAAGGTCTATATAGATATTTATTTAGAATTTTAAAATGGATATATTCAAACATAACATGAAAGTATAACTAAAATTCAAATAATCATCAATAAAATTAAAAATATATAATCACTTAATAAAATTTATTGTTCACTATATTTTATGTATCAAAATCGAAGTCGTATGTATTCATTTGTTTCTGAAATTCTCGTTCGCCTTTGATAGATGTGTTACACAATGGTCAGGATATTGTGCATAACATGCATACAACAAAACAACAACATTAAGTATACCGATTGAATGTTAAAGCAATAAAGAAAATAACACAAGGAATTGGTAACTCAATTCGGTGCAACGTCACCTACGTCTGGAGGGTTTTCACCCAAGAAAGGAAATTCACTATTTGTAGTTTAAGAACAATCGGTCTTACAAGAACACACCTTGTTCAAAGCCTTCCAACCTAAACACTACCCAGTGTATTTCTACTTAGTACTCCCCCTAAGTATGAGAGCCCCTATCACTTTCTCTCAATAATCACTGACTCAATGATTGAATTATAAAGTACAAAAGGATGTAGAGATTAACACTCAATGAAACACAACAACTCAGTGCTCAAAATAACAATGGAAGCACTCGAGTTGATTACAACAAACAATGGACTCAAAAAGTGAACCCTAAAAACAATCAACAATTCGTCTAGCATCTAGGGTTTCTTGCTGAAGATTAATAGATGCTCTGCAGGCCTTGGTCTTCGATGGGCTGAGCATCAAATGTCCATATAGTAAAGATGGAAACAAATCTGGAAGAGACTTCTTTCCACACAACAATAAAAACCGAGGAAAAATAATTCAAACACTTGGCTCATACAAATTAATCTTTATTCCTTCTAAAGATTAAATTCCAAATCATCAGAAGATATGCACAACTTGCAGCGTGTAGAATCATAGCAAATCTTTACAATTGGTGTCCATCCCCTATTTATAGATGTGAAGTTGGGCTTGGCGCCTCTAACCCCACCTAATGGGCTTGTTGGGCCTCTAAGAGGAGGCCCAAGTCCCTGATCCACTCGTCGCCCTAAGCTGGCGCTCCTGGGTGAGGGACCCTGGGGTCTCGCCCAGTCCACAAAACACCGAGCTCGAAGCATGAGAGCTAAGTGTGTCTTTAAGTAGAAAAACTAAGGCGACGACCATGAGAAGCTAATTAATGCTAAAACTTAGGGTCTAATAACAAAGAACAATGGCCAACATGGCTTGGTAATTAAAGCTTAAAAATTAACATTTTGAACTTCTTGCTACATTCCCCTAGCAGCTCGAGTCCACAAGTGGGTTTGTGGCGATGATGCTTAGTTTGCTCGCCTTGTCACAGCTACGCACGTGCCCTGAATCGTGATATTTTGACATGTGTTGAGCCTACGCCACGCGTAGCCCTCCAGAGTGGTGCAAAGGTCAGCGAATCCACGGAATCTCAACTGCTATCTTTGAAACGTCTCTTCAAATCATAGTAAAGCCCGCCAATTTGAATTCGAACCAATAAGCTTCAGCCGTTGTAACTTTTCATTTAATGCGTTGCCCCCGTTTCCCGAAATCTGCGCCACACTCCCTTGAGTAATCATTCCACCTTTGCCATGATGGGGCACGATTTCCCAACCGCTGCTCGTCCCAACTTTTAAATTCTCCCTCATCCCCTCATCTACCACTTCTGGAATCCTTACAATCTGCTGAAGTTGACAACCTTGCGCCCTTTCCCCTTTTCATCCTTATTCTTCCTTTTAGCAGAAATGACTTCCCAACGCCGCACCAAAGGATCCTCCCGTTCCCGCAGCGCCTCTCCCGCATCACCTCCTTTGGTTAACCGTCCTCCCTCCGGAGGATTTCCCCTTATTGAGAGTGAAATCAACGCCTTCTGGCACCGAGTTTTCGCCACCCTTCCCCAGTCCACGAATAAAACCCCCACTCAAGGAGCCATCTGTCAACCTTCTGAGTAGCCCTTTGACGAGTCTGTCACTGAGACAACCCGCCAGGCAGGAGGGCTTTGCCACGAGAAGTGTCTCGAAGATGTCCTCGTCACCGGGCGATGCATAAGCATCCGCCGGCCCTGGCAACATCGCACGATTGAACATAGCTTGGAAAAACCCCACTTCTTCTACGTCTACGAGTACGTTTTCCTCGACCTGGGGATCAAACTACCTTTCTCCCCCTTCCTTCGCCAAGTGATGAGGGAAATTAACGAGGCCCCAAGTCAACTCCATCAGATAGCCTGGGCCTTCACTCGGTGTTTCGAGATTCTTTGCAACGTCGTCGGTCTTGAAGCGAAGACCTCCCACTTCTTCTATTTCTACGTTGTATAGCCAAAATCTTTGAAGACCCCGACCCCAGGGTGGATCTCTTTGAAGTCTCGTACGGGCCGGCAGCGCTGAAGGTATGAAAAACGGTAGAAAGCGGGGGTTTGAATAACGTTTTCAAGTTAAAACTTCCACCTTAAAGATTTTAGCAAATCTTTCGAGAACTTAAGTGCTAAAGATAAGACATAGAAAAGCACACAAGGATTTTTATCCTGGTTCACTTGATAAATCCCTCAAGCTAATCCAGTCCACCCGCTAAGGTGATTTCTTCCTTCTTAGAATGAAGGCAATCCACTAATCAGGTAAAGTGTTACAACTGCACTTGAAACCTACAAGTGACTAACAATTACACTGACTTAGCTCTCACTAAGATTCACTCTCTTAGTCTTCTCTAGGATCCGATCAACCTTGATCTCCTAAAGGAACTAAACAAACTGTTTAACAAAGAATGTTTACAAGAGATTTGCTTCTGAAAAGCTAATAGTAAACACAATGAATTCAGATGAAAGAATGCTTGAAGGTTTTTGAATATAGCTTGCGCGTGTGTAATTCTTCCAACCGCATCTTTCAAACTTCAGCCTCTATTTATACTCCAAGGATTAGGGTTTGAACGCTGCATGGAAATGCTAACGTCGGAGGGCAGTTCTGGAAATTCCAGCTTCTGCTGTGGCTGAGAACGTTAGGTAGGTCGTCAGGATAGTACATATGCTTTTGTACTTGGATAGTGACTTGACCTTTAAACCTAGGAGACTTCTGATCAGGGGAATGCTTCATGTTGGAACTTGTGAAGCTAGTTGATCAGAGTCAGAGGGAAAGCACAGATCCTCTGACCGTTGTATCTTCTGATTCTGAACTCAGAGGGAAGTACATGGTCTTCAGAGTTTCTTGCTTTTGGACATCAGAGTTTCCACTATTCAGCTCCTGGATCTTCAGAGTCTTCTACACCATCAGAACATCTGAACCTTCAGTGTTTCTTGGTTGTCAGAACTTCTGGATCTTCAGAACTTCTAGTGATTGAGTCCATATTAGAGCTTGTATAACTTCAGATCTTCTGAAGCATTTCTACTGTTCATAGTGAACATAGATGTTGCGAAAGCGTTGCTTGGGTCACTCTTTATGCACAGTACTTCTGATTTGTGTGAGATTGAATTGAGGTCAGAGCCTGTAAATAGCACACTAAGAAAAACACGTTAGAGTACCATAATTGTTCATACTCAAATGTTAACTTGTAATCATCAAAACATAGAGTTGTACTACACGATCAAAACTTGATCTTACAATCTCCCCCTTTTTGATGATGACAAAACTAAGTATTTTGATGAACAATTCTTAAACAATAAACTGACCTCACTCAGAGTTTAGAGATATAGAATAAGACTTATCCTGATGTGAATAGTTTATCTTGCTCATTCTGAATCCAAGTCACAGCTTGATTCTGAGCATAGCTCCCCCTGAATCTAAGACTTAATGAAAACGTTAGAAATGTCTAGATTCTGAGCTAAATTATGTAAGAGTTCAGAGTGAAGACGCATGACATAGATGAAATAGAATAATCAGAGCGCATAAGTATTCAGAGTCAACGTTAAGTGGTATCAGAGTCAAATATATATCAGAGTCAAATATAATCACTTCAGAAGAAGTGAAATGTATGAAGGTATGAAAAACGGTAGAAAGGGGGGGTTTGAATAACGTTTTCAGTACAAAACTACCACCTTAAAGATTTTGACAAATCTTTCGAGAACTTAAGTGCTAAAGATAAGAGATAGAAAAGCACACAAGGATTTTATCCTGGTTCACTTGATAAATCACTCAAGCTACTCCAGTCCACCCGTTAAGGTGATTTCTTCCTTCTTAGAATGAAGGCAATCCACTAATCAGGTAAGAGTTACAACTGCACTTGAAACCTACAAGTGACTAACTGTTACACTGACTTAGCTCACACTAAGATTCACTCTCTTAGTCTTCTCTAGGATCCGATCAACCTTGATCTCCTAAAGGAACTAAACAAACTGTTTATCAAAGAAATGTTTACAAGAGATTTGCTTCTAAATAGCTAACAGTAAACACAATGAATTTCAGATGAAAGAAAGCTTAGAATATTTTGAATATCTTGCGCGTGTGTGTTGCTTCTATTCTGTTCTAGCCGCTTCTTTCAATCTTCAACCTCTATATATACTCCAAAGATTAGGGTTGAGCGTTGCATGGGAAATGCTACCGTTGGAGGGCAGTTCTGGAAAATCCAGCTTCTGCTATGGCTGAGAACGTTAGGTAGGTCGTCAGGAAGGTACACTTGCTTTTGTACTTGGATAGCGACTTGACCTTTTAACCTAGGAGACTTCTGATCAGGGGAATGCTTCATATTGGAACTTGTGAAGCCGGTTGATCAGAGTCAGAGGGAAAGCACAGATCCTCTGACCATTGTATCTTCTGATTCTGAACTCAGAGGGAAGAACATGGCCTTCAGAGTTTCTTGCTTCTGGACTTCAGAGTTTCCACTGTTCAGCTTCTGGATCTTCAGAGTCTTCTACACCATCAGAACATCTGAACCTTCAGTGTTTCTTGGTTATCAGAACTTCTGGATCTTCAGAGCTTCTAGCGACTGAGTCCACATCAGAGTTTGTATAGCTTCAGAACTTCTGAAGCTTTTCCACTGTTCATACTGAACATGGTGAATGCGAAAGCGTTGCTTGGGTTACCCTTTATACACAGTGCTTCTGATTTGTGTGAGATTGAGTTGAGGTCAGAGCCTGTAAATAGCACACTCAGAAAAACACGTTAGAGTACCACAATTGGTCATATCAAAAGGTTAACTTGTAATCATCAAAACATAGAGTTGTACTACTAGATCAAAACTTGATCTTACAATCTCCCCCTTTTTGATGATGACAAAACTAAGATTTTTGATGAACAATTCTTAAACATTAAACTGAATTCACTCAGAGTTTAGAGATATAGAATAAGACTTATCCTGATGTGAATAGTTTATCTTGCTCATTCTGAATTCAAGTCACTGCTTGATTATGAGCTTAGCTCCCCCTGAATCTAATACTTGATGAAAACGTTAGTAAAGTCTAGATTCTGAGCTAAAAAATATAAGAGTTCAGAGTGAAAAGCTTATGACATAGATGAAAAACGAATAATCAGAGCGCATAAGTGATCAGAGTCATGGACAAGGAATCAGAGTCTTGGGTATCAGAGTCAACTTAGAATCACTTCAGAAGAAGTGAATTGTATTCCTTGTATTTGCCCAGTGACACATCTATGGTCATGAAGGTGGAACTCTTAAAATCTCCAAAAGAAAAATAAATCACACTAACACATCTTACACATCAAAAACTGGGTTTACTCCCCCTTTTTGTCATAAGCAAAAAGCTTGGGGTGTGAAAAACTTAGCTTGAAGTACAAGGTACTCCCCCTTAGAGAAGGTCTAAGTTTAAAAGAAAATGAAAACGATGTAAGAATCAGAGTTAGGCGAAAATAAATAGAAGAGTTAATGCAAGGGATGAACGGTTACCACCGGTCAAGTGAGTAAATAGAAGGGTCAGTTACCAAGAACTTAACCTCGAGAAACTGTAAGCGCATTAACTTTCAGAGAGAAAGTGAAGCCTATAAAAAGCGTTGGAGAGAAAGGTAAGCTTCACACCTCGAATAATTTTCAGTAAAAAAAATGGCATCATACAACGTAGCACTAGAAGAGCTGAGGAAGAAGGCCTTTGAAGAGGACTTGTTCCTGAACATCAGGCATCCAGAGGGTGAAACTACCATCGCGGAGCTGACACGGACACTGCTGGAAGAGGACCTGCGTCCAGAGTTGGAGAGAGACCTGAAGGAATTTCTTGCCTTCGTGGAGGAGGTGCAAGAACTCAGCCGGCTTGAACTCAAGCTGCTGGAAGAAAAAGAAAGTTTGGAAGAGAAGCTCAGGACTTCAGAAGAGATTCTGGAGAAAGATGAGCTAGAGGTCAGACTCAACAACATCCAGCATGTACTGGAGCGTCCGGAGAAGAATAGGTCAGAGCAGCGCCAGGAGTGCAGAAGAATGAGGAGGGATCCTCCATTCTAGATTTATATGATGTAAAGAAATATGATGTAAACATAGAACAATTATGAATAAGACGAGTTTGGCAAACATATGTGACATAAGTATATAGTTATGCATATATAATCACAAACGAACAAATTAAAATAAGTAAATAAAAAAGAAACAGAGTTTAACAAAAGGAAAACAAGGTTAACGAAAGAAGAAAAAGAAGAGATCCTAGAACTAAGGTTTGTCAGTGCGGCGCAGAAGTTCCATCATCATTTGCTTCATCTCAATCAGCATGGATTCATGAGTGTCAAGACGTTGTTCCATGATGTCGAGTCTGGATGAGCTTGTCTGAGTAGAGCTGGAAGGAACATTCTGAGCAGCTTGAGGTTCTGGAATGGAAGCAGAAGCAGCAGGAGTAAACATAACTGGTGCAAGTCGCTCTGCCTCAGCCTCAGCTTCAAGACGCTCTGCCTCAAGTCTGGCTTGTTCAGCCTGAGCTGCTGCTTGACGTGCAGCTTCTTCTGCTTGCTCTTTCTTTCGCTTGGCTTCTTCAATAGCTTCAAGAAGCTTATTTCTCTGTTCTAGTTCATGAAGAGCCACCCGTCTAGCAAACCTTTGCTTTGCAGCCTCAATCCTCTGACTTCCCTCTGCATGCAGGAGCTGCATCATAAGTGGAAACTGAGCCACTAGCCAAGTGCTCAAATTGTTCCACTCATCAGCCACACTTTCAGCATTCTCACTGAGATCAGTCTGACCGTGCACATTGCGGAGCCTCAAGGAGGCTTCATGATAGAAAATATTGATGCACTCAGAAAGAGATGTGGGTTGGAGGTGAGTATAGGGAATGATGGAGAGGTTGGTTTCAGGAGAGGCTGGGTGATTGCTGCTATGAGCTTCAGAGGCACCTTGTGGAGAACCAATGTTAATTATGGGAGCATTGGGTTCAGAGGTTCCACGGTGAGGGTCTGAAGTTTCAACCAGAGGGTGAGGTGATCTAACCGAGGATTGGTTAGACACTGATTGTTCGGGTTCAGGGTCTGGTTGAATTGGCTCTTGTTGGTCAGGGACAGGGTGAGCTTGGTGAACTAAGGGGTCTGCCTCTTGGATAGGATTGGCCAAGATAGGTTCATCTGGGTCAACTAGACGTTCAGGTCTAGGGCCAGGATATCGCCTAGGGCTTGGACAGGTAAGGTAATATTCTTCCAAGGCAGATACCTTCTCTTTTCTAACCTCCATGAATTTTCTAATTGATTCAGAGGTATTGGAGGGAGGAGAGTCAATAACATTGATTGGGAAGGATACAGGTGTGAAGGCTGTTGAAGAGTCTGTATCCGTGGTTCTGGCAGCAGGACGTGCTGATGCTCTGGGAGCAGAGTGATCAGACGTTCTGGGTTGTGGTTCTGTTTGGTTGTGCTTGGGTTGGTCATGGATGATGGGTTCAGAAGATAAGGGGTCGTATGGAATGGTAAGGAGAGAGGTTGGATCTTCTGACTTAGAGGTTTGGGTCTGAAGCAAATTCCAGAGAGGTGCTTCAGTAGGAGAAGGTTGAAAGAAGGAAGATCTTGGGGAATGTGGTGGAGTGGTGGTTTGTGCGGCTGGCTGGGATTCAGGAATAGGAGTGAGGGGATTTGAGGAGTGTTGAAGTAAGGCAGAAATAGGAAGTGCATCAAATAAATTCAAATCATCATCAGAAGCAAGTGCAGGCTTACTTGAATGTGCTGATGATCGAGTCACTCTGGCAGGAGCTTCAGTCCTTCTGACCACTGCAGCAGCTGGTTCCACCCGAGTAGGCTTCACCACAATTCTGACCTTCTTCTGCTTCTTCTTTGGAGGACCATCCTCACTATCATCACCATCATCATCATCAGGCTTGCTCTTCGGCTTCTTGACCAGAGGGACATCAGATTCCTCTGAGGATTCTTCCAGAACCATCTTCCTCTTGGTTTTCTTCTTGGGAGGAGAAGGAAACTCTGGAGCTGGTGGAAGTCTGCTGACGAAATCATCAAGGTCAATCTCGAATCCTTGAGCCCTGAGGTCTTCAACATAGCATCTGATGGTGTCAGGATGGTCTGCTTGAGTCCACAGAGGGTAGTCATTCAGAGGCATTCTTCTTCCTCTGATCTCAGAAGATGTGTCTTCATGAGCAGGAGCAATCTTCTTCTGGATTAAGCCCATTTTCTTCAGAGAGTTGGCAGTGAAGACATCGCTGACAATTGTGCTCAAGTCCTCTGTGCAACCAGCATTGATCAAATCTTGCACCAAGTTGCTTTCAATGAGAAAGTCTGAGAGCAGCCTCCCAAAAGGGATATATTTGATTGCAGACTTGATGGAGGCGGTGGTGCGAGACTTCCGGATGCATTCCTTCAAATAGGAGAACAGGAAGTAGGGAAGGCAGATCTTCTCCTGATTTTGGATGAAAAATAACATCGCCTTCTGGTTGAAGTTGATGTAATCTGGAGAACTGCCCTTCGGTCGCTGATTGATGCAGTTGAGCAGGATCTTGTGCCAGATTCTGAGTTTGGGGTGAAGGTCCATCACCTTGTAACTCGTCTTGCCCGGTTTGAAGGTGGTGTACAGGGCCTGGTTGACTATGTCCTTGGTGCTGGGTTTCAGCTTGGATTCCGTCAGTTGGAACCGATACCCATAAGCAGTTTCTGCTCCTAGCAGATTCACGAATGACTTCTCAGTGATGATGATCTTCCTGCCAAGAATGTGAGAGACCACCTGAGTGTCATCGCAGTCTGCGTGCTTCCAGAATTCCTTTACCAATTTCTCATACACCGGTCCTCGAAGTCGATTGAAATAATTTCCCCAACCTTGAGCTTGGACTTCAGGACGAAGATCAAACCCATTTGCAGCCAAGTTGTCGAGGTTGAATCTCCATTCTGCCAGGACTTGGAGTTCCTCAGGAGGAAATACACAGTGAACGGCACAGCCCCGTTCTGCAATAGGAACAATCTCCTCTTGAGCTTGAACTTGTTCTTGTGCTGGGTTCTCAGAGCCCCGTTGACCCGTTGCCAAACCGACTACCATGTGAGGGAACTGAGGTGCATCTGCAGTAGATCTTCTGGTTTGTCTCACCATTTTGAAGAGGTTGAAGGTTTGAGGTAGAAGATGAAGTTTGAAGGATGAAGAGAGATCGAGAGAGAAATCAAGAAGGAGGCGGTTTTGAAAAGCAGAGAGTGCGAGAGTGAAAACCGGAAGTGAACGAGAACGTGTGTGTATAGTGGGTTTTATCAAATAACCGTTGTTGATTCAAAAAGCACTTTAAGATCAACGGTTGAAAATTAAAGATAGATAGTAACAGTAAAATACACAATCACACACAGGAGATAAGCATATCTACACGCAATCATAACAGACTGTCACACGGGCACAAGGAACTATGCATCAGAAATTCTGACGCACGTGTTGTTGTCTCAGCTTCAGAGTCAGTACCAGTGGGCACACACACTCTGATTGAGTTACCTTCTGGACTAGACATCTTCTGATCAAGAAGTATCATAGTCAGAGGTTCTGATCCATCTTCACTCTGGACAAAAGTCCATGTTTAGATTTTTCAGAATAAAATTAAATCTATCTTCAGCTAAGGGCTTTGTAAAGATATCTGCCCATTGATGGTCAGTATCAACAAACTTCAGAAGAAGTACGCCCTTTTGTACATAATCTCTAATAAAGTGATACTTTACCTCAATGTGCTTTGCCCTTGAGAGCAAGATAGGATTCTTACTCAATGAGATTGCAGCAGTGTTATCACAATAGATTGGGATATTGCTCTCAAGGATCTGATAATCCTCCAGCTGATGTTTCATCCAGAGCATCTGAGTGATGCATATTGCTGCTGAGATATATTCTGCCTCTGCAGTTGATAGTGCAATGGTTGATTGCCTCTTGCTTGCCCATGAGACTAGATTGCTTCCCAGAAATTGACAATTTCCAGAAGTACTTTTTCTCTCTGTTCTATCTCCAGCATAATCAGCATCACAATAACCTGAAAGCTTATACTCTGATGTTTTCTTATACATCAAGCCAAGGTTAGTGGTGCCTTTCAGATACCTTAGGATCCTCTTAACAGCAGTTAAGTGGGTTTCCCTTGGATCTGATTGGAAACGAGCACATAAGTGAACACTAAATAATATGCCTGGCCTAGATGCAGTTAAGTATAGAAGTGAACCTATCATTCCACGATAGAGCTTCTGACATACTTTACCACTTTTATCTTCTTTCTCCAGAATGCATGTTGGATGCATTGGAGTCTTGGCCACTGTAGATTCCAGCATATTGAACTTCTTCAGAAGTTCTTTAGTGTACTTGCTCTGATGGATATATGTTCCTTCTGGTGTTTGATCAACTTGTATTCCCAGAAAGTACTTTAATTCTCCCATCATACTCATCTCAAATTCAGCCTGCATCATCTCAGAAAATTCTTTGCATAGAGATTGATTAGCAGAACCAAATATAATATCATCAACATAAATTTGCACAATTAAGATATCATCTTTATAAGTCTTGAAAAGAGAGTTGTATCTACTTTACCCCTTACAAACTCATTCTCCAGAAGGAATGAGCTAAGTCTCTCATACCATGCTCTGGGAGCTTGCTTCAGACCGTAGAGTGATTTCTTCAATTTGAACACATGGTCTGGTTTCTTTTCATCTTCAAAACCTGGGGGTTGATGAACATAGACTTCCTCTGAGATATAACCATTTAGTAAGGCACTCTTTACGTCCATCTGATGTAGAACTATGTTGTGATTTACTGAGAAAGAGATCAACAGTCTGATTGCCTCCAGTCTTGCTACCGGAGCAAATGTTTCAGTGTAGTCTATTCCTTCCTGCTGGCTGTAGCCTTGAGCAACTAGCCTTGCCTTGTTTCTGACTACATCTCCTTTCTCATTTAGCTTGTTTCTGAATACCCATTTCGTTCCAATAACATGGACATTCTCAGGCTTCTTCACTAAGCTCCAAACATCGTTCTTGGAAAATTGATTCAATTCTTCTTCCATGGCCAGAATCCAATCCTTGTCCTGAAGAGCTTCATCTATGGACTTGGGTTCAATTAAGGACACCAATCCTTTCAGACTCAGCAAGGTCTCTTCAGAGGGTCTGAAGGCAGATCTGGTTTTGACTGGTTCATCTTTGTTGCCCAGAATCAATTCCTTAGGATGAGCTGCAGTGATTCTGCTCTTCTTCAGAGTTTGTGAGTTAGAGGGACCAGCTTCTTCCTCTGGTTCATCTTCCTCTGGCTCAACTTCCTCTGGAGCTTTGCCTTTGTCAGAAACATTAATGCTTAAATCTGCAAACTTTTCAACTAGCTTTGACTGGTCAGAGTCAAGCTTATCGTCAAATCTAACATGAATAGATTCTTCAATAGTCTTAGCATCAGTATTATAAAATCTAAAACCTTTAGATCTATCAGAATAACCAAGTAATAGGCACTTAGAAGACTTAGCATCAAATTTATGCAATCTATCCTTAGTATTGAGAACATAACAAACACAGCCAAAAGGATGAAAATAAGAAATGTTGGGTTTTATGTTCTTCCACAATTCATAAGGAGTCTTATTCAGAATTGGTCTCACAGAGATTCTGTTCTGAATGTAACATGCTGTATTTACTGCCTCTGCCCAAAAGTGCTTAGCCATGCCAGTTTCTTGGAGCATGGTTCTAGCCATCTCCTGAAGAGTTCTGTTCTTCCTCTCAACAACACCATTTTGTTGAGGAGTTCTGGGACAAGAGAAATCATGTGCAATTCCATAGGAATCAAACAGACTCTCAAACTTGTCATTCTCAAACTCTCCACCATGGTCACTTCTGACACGCACAATCCTACAAGCCTTCTCGTTTTGCACTTGAGCAATGAAGGTAGAGAACACAGCATGAGACTCATCCTTGCGGGTTAGAAACTTTACCCATGTCCAGCGGCTATAGTCATCAACGATAACCATCCCATATCTCTTGCCACCTATAGACTCAGTTTTCACTGGTCCAAACAGGTCGATATGCAGAAGTTCTAACGGCCTTGAGGTTGAGACAACATTCTTTGCCTTGAAAGGGACTTTTGTGAATTTGCCTTTCTGACATGCTTCACAAAGAGCGTCTGAAGCGAACTTCAGATTGGGTAAGCCCCTGACAAGGTTTAGCTTGCTCAGCTGAGAAATCTTTCTCATACTGGCATGCCCTAATCGTCTATGCCATACCCACTGCTCTTCATTAACAGACAGAAGGCACTTCACATTCTGAGCCTCCAACTCAGATAATCTGATCTTATAAATGTTGTTCTTCCTCTTGCTGTTAAACAGAACAGAGCCATCGATCTGACTTACAGCCCGGCAGGACTTTTGATTGAATATAACATCATAACCCTTGTCAGCTAATTGACTTATAGACAATAAGTTATGTGTTAAGCCGTCTACCAATAACACATTATCAATGCATGGACTACTATCTACACAAAAAGTGCCAGTACCAATAATTTTACCCTTTTCATTTCCTCCGAAGCCAACTTCGCCTCCAGGCTTAAGTTTCAGCTCTCGGAACATACGCTTTTCTCCCGTCATGTGACGCGAGCATCCACTGTCCAGATACCATGATTGGTGTTTCAGTGGAGCTATCAAGGATATCTGCAACATAGATAATCTTGTCCTTAGGTACCCACTTTCTGGGTCCTCTTTTGTTAGTTACCCCAGAGGTTCTGATCACCTTGGGTGTCTCAACATAATATTTTAAAGGAATATTTGCATGATATTTAGTCATAGAGAAAGATCCCCTTTTAAGAGGGTTTTTAGCAATTTTAGCAGGTACAGGATCAGGCAATATGGTACCAGAGGGAACAAAGCATTCATACAATGATTTAGCTTTAGACACAGAAGGCTCATTTCTAATTAGTTTAGAATAGCCAATGCCATGCATTCCATTTCTGCTTACGCCATAGATCATTGAAGCCATTAAGCTTCTATCCACGCTTTTAGCTAGGAATCTTGAAAAGACTTTTCATACTTAGATTCATTTCTACAATCAGAGGCATCACAGGCAACAATTTCTTCTAACTTAGCAATCTGGTTCTTAAGCACAGAGTTAGAATTTACCAAAGCATGATTTTCATTTTTCAAATCAGAAATAATTTTCTCATGTTCAGAAGGAGTCTTGGAGACAGCAGATAAGTTCTTTTTCAACTTTTTATGCTTAGACAATAAAGAGTATACTTATCCATGATATCAGACAAAGCATGTTTCAGTTCAGAGGTAGAGAAAGAAGCAAATACCTCATTTTCATCGTCTGAGTTAGGATC